>NC_056700.1:103460-186385 GCF_018831695.1 Puntigrus tetrazona
TTAATCTGACACCTTTCAGTTCTACCAATGCTCACAATTGTATTTTCTGCCACAAAATAATACAGCACGTGATATATTTCGAAGCGTGGTAAGCTGAAAGTTCACCTTTCACATCATAAATTTAAGATATTTTGGTTATTTTGTCCTACTAATTGACAAGTAACACTGTTACAAATCTGTAAGAGCATGAAAGTGTATCGCTAAAAATAATTGATCTGCTATCATGGTCCAGTTCGAATTTTATGAAGCAATGAGAATACATTTAGCCTCATTGATGCGGAGAGACCAAAGAAAATAGAAGTTATTTTTATTTTCTGGTATGATTACCCCAGTACTGACAGATTCAGCCATAGATTTCTATTTTTCCGGACTCGACAGGCTCTCAAGCCTCATCAAAATATCTTAAATTGTGTCTGGAGAGAAATGTAAAGCTTTCTCCATTTATAAAGGGGAATATTGGGGTAAGTGATTATTTAATTACATTTTTCATTTTGGGCAATATACTTTAAATCTGATTACATAGTGCACAGCAGATCTGTCTTTATATGCAGATTGATTTTTCTTGTTTTTATTCAACTCTCTGTAAATCATCTGATCAGCAGTGTGCTAAAATGCTACACAATATCTTATCTGGTGAATAAATAAACATACAATAACACATTTACCGCTGATGGCAGGCCCACGCGCCTTCTGTGTGTCCTGCATTCTTCTGTTTACCTGCTCAGTGGCGCACTTTAACAGACTGTGCAGCTGAAGCCCTACAAACAACCTCCTGTCACTCAAGGTGATGCTGATTGGGAACGCACAAACACCTTGTTTTTCCAAATATGTTGTTCTCTGGCGTGCTGTCCACGCTGTTTAACTGTCATCAGAGGATTTATAGTGACACTTATTACCTCCTTGACAGAAATAATAAAAGATTCTAAATGATCAGACACGAGTGAAAGTCTATTCAAACAGGAATGTGTAAATATGTGATATGCACATCACCGAGTGGAAAGTGGATACATCAATGAAATCCTCTGGTAGGCTCTGGGATCTGTTGACTTAGGATTAAATGGAGGGCTTAGTTGGTATAGTTCACCTAAAATTAGAGAATTTGAATCATTTACTAAATCTCTACAGTTATGATTTAAATTCATTTAGGCCATAAGGTTTTTGAATAAATTTTGTAAATCGAGGTTTTTGTTACCTTCCGTACAAATAAAAATTAATATGATGAAGGAGCAGGATAGAGCAATGGCACTAATAATAATTCTGATAGCAATACCAGACGCTTCATTTGATGTCAATACGCCCATTGACGCCTTTGATAAATGTCGAAATAGATACCCATTAGATGTTTTAAGATCGGCGATTTAGGAATGCAATGAAACTCATTGTCTGCAAGACATCTGCCAGACGCTCAGAGACAGAAATAAGCCTAGATCAAGAGATCTTGAGAATCAAGATCCTGAGATCAAGAGAACGCCAGTGTTATCCGGCATGATAACAGGATTTTGTGCACAAAAACTCCAAGTGTGCCTTTACAGTGTCTCCTGTAGAGTAATTATACTCAGGCAAGGAAACTAGTGTCTAATAAAATATTAGCTTTGTAGCCAAGATTTGTCATCAGATTCAATTGTGTAGCCAGCAGAACTGTAGTTATGAGTTGACAGGGAAATGACGTTGATTCCTGCCTGGCCATGAGTCAGCATTCCTCAGCTGTATTTTTGAACTTCTCTATGAGTGTTTGATAGAGTTCTCACAACCAGCCACCTACCTGCGCTACTACAGTTGGTAAGTCTAGAAGCAGGCCAACTAACGTGAATGAATATATTTCACTGCCTGAAGAGAGAATATCGTGACAAATTTGATAACAGGCTGATAATTATTTAGAAATAATGTTTGTTTTATAAAACGCATTATACATTATTGCTTTATGGTTGAAGTGGTAACTTTCAAATCATAGTGGCTTCAAAACTCACAAAACGTGTCATGAATGGTAACCAGCAGCCAGAGCATATCCCATGATCAGCAGAGGCAGTGGAATGTGTTCCTGAATCTAACACTGTACAACATCTTATAACAGTGTGGCAGAAGTGGGATAGCCTGTAATGTCATGTCAGGTTGTATGTAATAGCAGTATTTTAATAATACAACAGCACAAATGTACAAGTAGCCAAGGGAAACTACAAAAAAGAGAAACAGAGGAATTAAAACTGGGTGGAAGTAATATAGTTTGGCGGAGAATACACTTCTCTAGTTCTATAAAAACTCAGACAGCAGCTGATACCCATTTGTCGAATACACATGGGCTTTTTTAGTCTCAAAATAAACGTTGGTGTAGAGTTAAAAGGAAGAAACTACTTTGAATTTTTAAAAAGAAAGAGAAATGGTTACCAAACCTGGATTAAGCTAGCTTTATTGTAAATATTTTATTTTGAGGTTCCACAACAAAAAGAGAGTCTGCCACAGGCTCTTAAACAGTAAGGAGCGTGAGTAAATTATGACAGAATTTCCATGGCAAACTAATTCTACAACAACTCCCCTTAAAGTCACTTTCACTCAAAATGCTATGTTTTTCTTCTTAGCCAAAGACATATGGTTTGTAAAATGTCTCTTTGGATTTGAGTTTGGCTGCAGGAAACATTTTAGTACCCGCTTCTAATTTTACTCCAATACATAAAAAATGTTTTCTCTGTCAAAAACTAAACAAAACACATTTCTCTCCAAGCGAACTAGTTTATTCTTCCTCATTGCTCTGTGACTGGAATGAACTCAGAACCTTTATATGGCAGCCACGCTTTTGTCTCTGCAAGAGAAGCACTCATTATATCTTAGCTATACTTAAGCATTTTTGGAATGAATGTGCTTAAATTATATACGTCTTATGTGTGTAATTCTCAAATAAAAGTCGCGGTAATTACACTCCAATGTCCTCCTGAGGTGGCAAATCATTCTAAAAAGAGACTTTAACACTATCGTTAAAGTAGAACTAGAGCTGTTAAATTTCCAAAGCACAAAAGGTTTGTTTTGAATCTAGCTATTCTAAAACTAATTTAAAAATGAAGAATGGTGCATTTAACACAAACAGTGTACAAAGCACTAAAACCTTCTCATTACATGTGAGAAATTTAGTTTTATAATTTTTCTAATTTGCATACATAATTAAGTTGTGCAGGGCTAACAATGACTATAAACTTGATCAAGTTGTGGGAAATCAAACTTACGTTAAGGAGGTGGTCTTCCACCATTTACATCTAAAATGATAGTTCATTTAAACTTAAATTTGATCTTGGAGAGACTGAACAAAAAGATTGCGCTTGTCGCCGCGTGTTTAATTAGCGCATCACGCTTTTCCGGATAGGCGCCTTCTCAACCGAAATGAATGTGTACGCCAATGTTTAAGTTGTTTCCATAAAAGGTATTCTTGGCAGTGTAAGAGTTCAGGTACGCTTATATGTGTGATATAAAACATAGGCTTAGTGCTGAAATTGTACCTGCACTTGATTATAGGCTTTCCTTTCATTCCTTCCTACATGCACAACTTGTCCTGTGGGCTCCAGCTGCTGTCTGGGTATTCGATAAACAACAGCGG
This sequence comes from Puntigrus tetrazona, assembly GCF_018831695.1. Taxonomy (NCBI): domain Eukaryota; kingdom Metazoa; phylum Chordata; class Actinopteri; order Cypriniformes; family Cyprinidae; genus Puntigrus; species Puntigrus tetrazona. Next base: position 107,041 of record NC_056700.1, read on the forward strand.
CGCTCCCAGCAGAAGGTACGGATTTGGATCAGATTGCGAGCGATAGCATCTGTTTCTGACTAGGCGAGACTGAGTCTCTGTCTAGTAGAACCAGATGCATCACCACAGACTCCCTACCCTCCCCGAAAAATACCAAAGCATTATTTCCTTGGAACCTCAACCACTGGGCTACGAGGAGATGCTTGGTCAATGGTGGTGCCACCAGAGGTAGCTGTGTGTCTACCGCTCAAGTGACAAGCTCTTTAATCCAGTTTGAGCAGAGGTGGTGAAGGTTTCAGTTGGAAAGAGAGGTCTCAAAACCTGTTAAACGCATGGACAAGTGGGCTGGGGATTTCACTAAGCATTTCTAGTTATTAAGTAGCTGGCCTTGGCCCTACATTATTACTTTCTACAACAGATGAATGGGATGATCTACATTCTAGATCTATGAGGCATATGCAATAAAGCTGCAACATATTTGGTTAAGTACATGTTTAGAGCAGGGGGTGGTTGAATTAATTCCTGGGGGTTATTCACAACCTGCAGTGAGTTTATCTTCTCCCAACCCCACTCAAATACACCTGATCCAGCTAACTCAGGTCCTCTTGACATAAGAGTTTGTGTTCTCAACCCTGCCCTAACTCAAATGAGTTAATGGCTGAAGGAAAATGAGAAATGTTTTAGGAATGTTTAATAAAAAAATTCTGGAAGTTGCATGTGGAAATATTATGATGATGGATCAGAGACGTTTTTTTTTTCTGATACAAATTTTGTAATAAGGCGTGGGGGTGGAACTTTGCAACTGCTGCGCTTTCACAGTTACGAAGCTCAGTTCCAGCTCCAGCAAAGCCAGCAGAGGAAATTATTTTAGTAATAGAATCTTAATAATGACCTGTATTAGTAGTTGTAGTTTTTCCTCATTCATGTAGTTCCACTTGGAAACAGATGAGCACGTGAAGGGGTTACTTGCTAGTTAGTTGCAGGAAATTTTGGGGAGGGGAGCATTCTCATTTAGCAAGGTGCATCTGATTGGAAAAACTGTTGATTCATCAACAAGCTATCCATAAAATCAGAAGAGACAGAGTTTCCAGGCCACAGTATCTAGGAAAAAAAACTAATCTTTTAGGAGCATGAAACACATATGTATTTAGTTAAAATCCTTTGTGACTAGTTAAGATCAAAATCTTAAATAAAAAATGTTTAGATCAGGTCACCACACTCATCCTGAAGGTATCGGTGGTCCTGCAGACTTGCAACACACCTGTCTGAAATTCCCGGTTAGAGAACCTAAAGCTGACGCTGATGCTTTCTCCATACTCGAGAGGGAGGATTGCACTGCCAGTTCTGACTATTGAATTTAGGTGATGATACCAAGATAAGCATGAAATCTCAAATGCGCTTTATTCCTAAAAATGTGAATATTTAACTAAAACAGGTGTGCTGGCGAAATGTCCGGGACTCTCTTGCTTTAAGCCCTTTATGTCTGGCCTCTTTGTTCTTGTGTGCTTGTTTATGCTTGGTCCTTTGTGCTCTGGTAAGGACTGCAGGCATATCTTGCTGTTGCTCATAAAATGTCTGGAAGAGTAATAAAGAGTGTTTTTTTACAGTACGTGGTATTCACTGGGAATACAATAAGCATATGGCTACTGTGTACTGTGCATCTCAATACGTGGGATAATCATACACTCCATTCTCCTGCTCCTGTAAAATTTATGAACCTTGTTTAGCCTTTCTGTAGTTGGGCACTCCATTTCATCCTGCAGAGTTTAGTGCACCAAATGACCAAACGACAGCCTGTAATCCAAAGATTCTAGTGGTTGATAAATTTATATGCATTTGATTAGGTTAGAGCCAAACTCTGCAGTGACAGTGAACTTTGAAATACAGTTGCTCACCTCTGGATTTAAGGTTCATGTACTTTGTAATTGCATGTGGATACTTCAGTTATAATCTTAGTATACAAATAACTTAACTTTTAACCAATAACTTAATATAAACTTGCTGGAGAGAAAGACAAAAACACTGGAATTGCAGAGTGAAAGAGGATTGAGAGTAAGATGAGCTGCAATAGAGATGGTGCCACAAGAGGCAGTGGAAAGATCAGCTGTACAGAAAGATTTGTGTACAGCATTAGGTGAAGGCCACCTTTGCTGCATAGTTCTTCTGAGAAACCTAAAACTAATAGACGCACAACGGGAAAGCAGACTAAACAAGAGTGTAAGTATTCTTCTCTTAGATCGAAATCTCCTACTGTGACTACGCTGGAAAATATCCTATCGGCATTTATTAGTAACATGAGATATTGAGATGATGGAAAATCAGTTTTTATGAGAGTAGCTGATGCTGTGATTGAGCTTCCTTTCTACAATTTAATTCACATGATTACCTTTGACAGAGTCTGGCTGACCATTGTTCTTATGCCTCTAAATTCGTGTGTGTAAATAGTGAGGTGTGTGATGTTGTCATCAGGACTGGCTGGTGCCTTTGCTTTCTGAGCAAAGGTCTTGTATATTAAGTGACAAATTATACGCATCTGAAATAACAGACAACTGGATGAAATTGCTGCTTTATTATTACTGACATTGCTCATTTGGTTTGTCAGATTATCCTGAGTTTGCATCGTATTTCATGAAGCTTTATGATCGAGGCCTGGGGATAAGCATAAAAGCGCTGAAATAAAAAGGTATGTGGAAAAAAACTTTGTATGCACTTTATGATGAAAGTGAAAGGGTGGAATGTTAGAACTGAGCAACATAACCAGCTCCAGCTGCTGTTTCTGCACCGTGTAAGTAACAGATGTCGAACCCATTTCATCTATGTGTCAAGCTTCTGGAAGGTGCTGGAAGTTCATGGACACAGCCACCACTCTAAAGAGTGAGGTAAGATTTTTGACAACAGAGATGCTTCTGTCTAAGTGATAATTAAAAGGCTGACTTAGCTCAAGTATCCTTTTATCAAGGCCATGACTCTGAGAGTTTACCCAGCACTACCTATATGGCTGCAGAAATGAAGACTGCAAATGAGATGTCTGCAGCCAACTAACTAAATGCAAAGATAGAATGGATTTCACCACCAATGATAGTCTGCCATAGAACACTGACCTAGCAACCTCCCAGATGGATGTTTTTCCCTCCATTCTGGATTACATTAATCAAATCTTGAATTGCACTTGTAAGTGTTCTCTCTCAAGAACACATTGGTGAAGATATTCACAACACCGGCAATCCAGTAAGAAGTTAATGCAAAGAGCATATGTAGTGAGGCTGGTGATCTGAGAGATATGCACGCATGCGAGGCGAATCCTCTCATCGTAAGTGAAATGTGCTTTATGTTGTATTATTATCTTTTCTTCACATAAATACACCCACGTGAAATATAGCTAAATGCTGGCAGTAGCTCAATTGGTAGCTTCTAGTTCAGCAGTTCAATGAAGTGGTTTTCAACACTTTAGAGAGGAGTGATAATTGGCATGAAATACGTTATCCTGATATGCTACATGCGTGGCGTCTGGGGTGCGCGTGGATGAATCCGCAGGATGCTTCGCTGAATTTACAGCCTGTCATAATAAACCCTCGGCGCGATGTTTACCGCGTAATGCAGCGCAACGAATACTGCCGCGCGTACTTCCTTTCTTCAGCCTGCTCGATCTGAACTGCCGCTATTGAACGATTGGTCCGCGAACCGCGCATTCCACCGCTTTGACGCTGTATGTTCATGGTGGCCAACGGCGAGCACTTCTTCCCTGGCTGCAGCACGTCGCCATCTTCGTGCAGATGTTCGCTTTGGGGCCGACTGGAATGCAGAAAGATTCTCATGGGGAGAAGAAAGAAGGTGAAGTGGAGAAAAGTTCAGGACCCAGTCTGGAACATTGGGAAAGCTGCCGCGTAAGCCTGCGGGTTCCATCTGAAAACACCTACGGCTTTAGATACACCAAAAATGGTAAAAAAGAAGCGTGCCTATGAAGAGGTAGCGCTAAGTTTTGTTTTTAAACTTTGTCTTAGCGCGCTGCTAAGCCACAAAGCGCAGCAAACCTTACAAAAGAATTACCTGAGAAGACTTTTTGGACTGCAGTGATCGATAGTTCAAGACTTGGCGAAGAAGCGCGCTAACCGCTGGACTTCTGCAAATCCTCACGCCTTTTTTATCTAGTGACCCAAAAACAGCATATCCAGTGTTTCAGTTACTTTTTCCATGACTGCCCCTTTTAAATGGGGCTTCCATGAGGCCGGTACCTCTCCTGACAGCGGGTAATACGCACCAGTGAATGAAGAGCGGAAGCTTCTCTCGGTTACTGACGATAGACGGCAATGATCGACCTGCGTGAAGCGTCTGGGGCGGCCAAAACTTGACTGGTGTAAACCTCTCCCTCTGCAGCGAACCTCCTACTGATCCAATAACTGAGGAATGTACATCGTGCCAGCTCCTCCCATAAAAACACGTTAAGGCTCCTCCTGGTGGCCTTATAGAGTGAGGACTCACAACAGCGTGATCGGTACTACAGGGGCTATGCTTTTAAAAGAACTGTGCTGGTACAAACAGTAGACTAAAAAGTAAGAATAATGACTCTGATACAAATCTAATTAGCTGTCATGCATCAGTTACGTGTGTCCTAGAGAGGCATGCTTTTCTGGCTATTATCTAAATCCACCATTGATATATACGCAGAGGGCTGGGTTGGTTGCAAACATGAGATAAGGCCCAAAAGTTCTTCACGCTAAAGAGAAGTGGTTCTTTCATAGAAAGTTTTTTAAGGAATCAAGAAGAAGGTTTTAAGCAACTGCACTGAAAACCTGACCTTCTATTTCACTTTAGGTGCAGTTTATCATCTTCAAATGCTACTTTGGTATATAGACTTTTAGTGGATAAAAGCATCATAATTGACCTTCCATAGAGCTAAGGATCTGGAATATATAAATGTAGTAAGTCTATCTATATATCAAAAACAAAACTGTATTAGCTACCATCTATAATCTTATACCACATCATACTTAGCATGCTGGAATCAGTGCATATTTGGTCTTAACAGAGGTCAGATTCAGCATGGGAACTGCATTGCTGACTGAAATAACATGTGTAAAACTGTTTCTGAGAATTTTCCCAGACACAATGATTAGTCAAAAGAATTTTACTCAGGGACACTTTAAACACTAAACTCAAGCATTTTGAATATTAGCAGCATGAAAAGCTTGATGTGACAAATTACGTACTGAAGGCAGCCTAAGCTTAAGGGAGGGAACACGTGACTTCACCATATAATATAAAGTTGGGCTAAAAAGGATAAATCACTCTGATGATGTTCTCTGTTGGCTCTCTCCTACAGCCCGCGGAGGTCAGTTTATGGAAATCGCAAGATAGGAATCGCAAACTGGCAAGATTAATTCACGCGGGTTCATGATGAAACGTAGCCTCTGGCGACTCCACGCCAACTGGTTAGCAGTGCCTTTAAAGCTGTTCTTGAAATTTAATGTGTTGGAATTGTATCTGGATTTCTATTATGGGGCTTTAAACATTTTTATAATAACGCTTTCCACGTGACAGCGTATAACGATTCCTGCACTTGAATCTGAAAGCGCGCTTGTGTATAAAGCTGTCTTCAAATAAAAAAAAAAAAAGAAGTTGAGCCTGGGAATTCATTGAAACGAAATATTTTAAAAGGAGTTCTAGTTTTTCATGTTGATTTCAATATGAAATATCAGCATGTAGATTCGGGGAAAAGTAGATTTTCACAGTGGTTCTGCATGAAAATTATAATCTATTTTTGCTCGTAGTTTTGTAGAAATCTCATGAAACACTTACTTTAAATGAAAAAAACATTGAACGAAAAATAAAACATTTTAATTCTCTATTCCATTTTGCATCCTGTTTAGTTATGCTTTAACCTCTGCATCACATTGCTATTAAAAGCGATAGTCTACTCTCAAAATTAAGATTCTTATGTTTCATTCTCTAGATGTTTGGTATGTGACTTCTTTTCAGAAATAACATATAAAAGATTTTAGTCTGTGTACTATGACAGGACTACTATAGAAACTACACAAAGTGATCACGAGCAGGTCAAGTTAGTACATTAACATTCGCAATCTTCTCATACATGTTTATTGTTTCTTCTATAGAAGACTGATTCATTAATAGGTTGCATAGATCAGCATTTACATTCACTTACTTCATAGAAGTGTTTACTTGGACATCCCATACATGTTATAATGCCAAGAGCGAAGGATTTTAGCTTAGATGATTTTAAATTCTAGTTTTTTGTCTATCTGATAAATGTAATACCGCTTTAATTGGTATTGCTGCATCTATATTTGTTTGACCAGTGAGACTTGCTTTAAATACTGACTACTTGTATTTTACTTTGATTTATTTCACCTAATAGAATTTGTTCTGCATTTATTACTGTGTATATAAAATAAAGAAAGGTGAACTGCTTGACCTGCACTTACGCAAACCCATTGACTAGACTCAAAACCAGGTAAAATAGCATGAACTTCCTTTCATAACCCATGACATGGTGTGACATTTGCGCAACGGAAACACAAATAGCTGCCCTTCAATAAAAGTGTGATAATTGCACACGATATACATTTATAAAGTATAGACTGACAATGATATTTTGGCACTAATCAATGCAAAGCTGCAAGATTCAACATTCCATTTAACTAGATGAAATAGATTGCGGTAAAGCAGATGACTCCGTGAACTGCTCTTGATTATGTGCTTGCAAGCATTATCTAACAGCATTAATACAGATTAATAACGAGCCAAAGTCAGTCTTGTTCATTTTTAAGTCAGAGACACTTGAAAGCAAATGCCTCCGTTGGTCCTATTCTCCCGTGGTCTGATAGAATGCCTCAAAACTAGTTTCCTAGAGATGAGGGATAGCTGTTGATGGTTACGCTCTGCAATCAGCCCTACAGACCATTGTGAGTTTTTTCATCAATATCGCCAGGTTTGCAAACTGAGGTGCATGTCGTTAGATCTCAATCGGTATTTAACTTGAAGACTATCCTTAAAAAGCAAGTGCATCAATCAATCAATCAATTCACTTTATTTATATAGCAATTCTCTTAAGCCAAATACAGGCACTCAAAGCGCCTGATATGGCTGAGATTTGGGTGATGTACAGATCTGTTAGCCTATTTTTTTATTTGTATTCTTTTAGTTTTTATACAGTTTCTAATTACAAAGTATAAGAATATTTAAAGTTTTGTGTCGCTAAGACTGCATTGTGTTTTTATTTAAAGGAGCGTACTCAAACTGGCTTTCTACCACTTGAACATATTAGTTGAATTTATAAAGGATAATTATATATGAACAAAAGAAAAGGACGAGAAACACTTTAGTTGCCCAAAATTTTATAGAAGATCTCTTAAAATATATGGCAGTATATGGTTATATATATAATAATAATATTCTGATAAAGGAGTTCTCATAAGAAAATGCTTACAGAACTATAATCTGATTTCTTTCTTGCAGAAACATCCAATAAAAAGCAGCGATGTTTCTGCATCTTGAGTACCATATATGCGTTAGCTGTACAACTGCCATTTATATTTGTAAAATGAGGTAAATATGCCATTAAAATGTTAATTGAGGCGATAATCAACACCTAATATCTTCATATTTAACCTGTAAGCGCGATGTACTTCATTAATATCACCCACTTTGTTACATATGTGAAAATAAAAGACTTTACACATTGAAACATGATATTGGACAGCAGTGGGGCGTGGAGCAGACAGATTTCTAGATGTTTTTACAAATAAACATTTAGGAGGAAACAACACCGTGCAGACATGAATGGTTCAGTAATAATAGCAGCTGATGCATTGTTAGAACAGTGATGCAGGAATTTTTGCTGAAGTGTAGCAGAAATCTAATGATGCATATGTATTTGTTCATTTATTTGTTCAACAAGTGAATATTACATACACAGCTCTCGAAATATTATTTAGTTGGCCTTAACGCTCAAACACATTTCCCTATCCATGTTTCATAACAACACAGGTAATGCATTACAGGTGTGAGTGCTAAGTATATATACAGTTACATATAGTAGTCACAAGGCTCTTGAGGCCCATTTGATTGATTGTATTTCTAGGAATCACATCTGCTTGTATCCTAAAGAATATTAGTACCACTTTACAATAAGGTTCAATCTGATGCTAACGTGATTTCACTACATTATGAACACAAAATAATAAATGTGAATAATACTTACGACAAAGTAAGGTATAAGTTATAGGCGACTTATACCTAAACTTTTTAAAAGGGTACTAGTAGATGCAAAAATAACGATACTTAATTAGTCATTAATAAATGGGGATACTGTGAGTCTCATTGTTAGGCCTGGAAACTGAATCTTGCTGTAGCCTAATATGTCTTGATTAATATGGAATATGCGCTGTTTTTAATCGCAAAGAACACAATGAGAGGAAATCATATGACTATTTGTATGATAGCTTACTTGGGTTGTCCTTTACTAATCTACAACCCCATATATCCGGAACGTTTCTTCATGTGGAACTCAAAAGAAGATAAGTGATAATGTCTCGCCATTTTTTCTAAACGCAGATCTACTGTTGTTCTTAACAATGGCTGCCATTAAGATGACCATTTTTAGTGAGCTCAGTAAAAGGACATGAGGTTAAGATAACGGCTGATTTACAGGTGAACTCATCCTTAATGAGCTACTGCTCTGTATTTTTGCAAATCCAAAGTTTGCTCCAGGTGACTCCACACTAAGGTCCAAACTAGTGCCCTTAAAACTAGCTGTTGTTGGTGCAATCATGAGAGGGTCTGTGTAGCATACAGCACGAGTGCAACGGTACAGAGAGATTCATGAGGATGAAGAGCTGTGCTGGGAACTTGCAGGCTAATACATTTTTACACTGCCTGTGATGAGGTAACACTTCGTACAGTGGGACGGGTGAAAACTGAGAGAAACTCTCCGAGGTAGTCAAGAACTGGTTTCCTGGACAGGTAAAGATCGATATGACGGCAAACGTGAGCAAAAGAGGCGGAGGAGCCCAGCGCCTCTGCCTGATGAGAGGAGAGAGGCGAGTTTCATGCAAGGAGTACCCAACGCGATACGAGGAGATGACGGTGACAGCGCCAAAGTAGATCGCGCCGATGAGGAGAAGCGCCCTGGACGCCCCAGCTGATGGCTAATAGACGGAAGAGAAGGTCGGCCTGTTTCCAAAACAGCTACGATGTTTCCCGCAAAGTGACTCAAAAATGATCGGATGAGCTTGGCTCTTCTGCTTTGCCACAAAGAGGGTTTGGGGGCTACGGTAAGATGCGCCACGTGAACTTAGGTAGCTGGAAACTGAGCAAGCGAATAGGCGACGTGATCATCTTTGGAAGGAAGAGAATGCGACCTAAGACGCCCAGTGCCGTACTGCAACGGCACAGAGCAGAACAATCTCCGGGACGCCAGTCGCGACTACCACTTCTCCGCGGTTTGAAGCACGCGGCCAGCGTACCAGCAGGCAGCCAAATTCCGCTCCCGCCGCTGGGAGCTGGCGAGCCCATACTTCTGAAGTGCCGGAGGGAGAGAAGCGCCAATCGGGCGCGACCGTGGCTGGGGGCCCTCCCATAAAATCCCTGCTTGCCATTAACGCGTCTCCAGGAGCATCAAACGATTGTAGCGGTAACAAGAGCGCAATCTCCTGCTTTATCCGCCCATACTGCGATGTTTGCCGCTGGTCCTGTCCCAGGATTGCGACCCGCGCAGTTCTGGCTACGTTCTCCAGCAGGCGGCGCAGCTGCAGCTCACAGATGGCGGAGCCTTCGCCACACCTACCGCGAGCATCAGCATCAGGCCTCCTGAAACACCCCAACCACGCGTCCCCGACCCGTCCTACAGCTCCCGCCAACTGAGCGCCCTGACCGCGCCTGGAATATATGGATTTACCATTGAGGGAGCCATGATGGAAAAGTGAGAGGCTGCCTCTATGGAGGCCGGGGTGGAGAATAGAGGACTTTCGCTGAGCTGTGGAGGTACAGCAGTTGGAGGGTCTCTGGCTTGCACAGGAGCGGCTCAAACACAATCAGTAATGGGGACATCCTCAAAAAGCCTCAGGTGCAGTTATACACAGTGCAGAAATAAACACATGAATTTTCCATTGTACATACTGCAAAGACTGTCTCACTGACATTTACACCTGTGAATGGTAAGATGCCTCCCAACGTACTTGCATTTTGAAATTACAATGTTTAAAAGGCGTTAGTACGCGTGGTGATGATCAGCTGGAAACTGATAGAATATTTGTTATTTTAGTCATCATGGCAATTGCATTTAGCCCTTAAATATTGGCTAAGACTTTGATCGAGTTGACATATTCACCTAACAGCAGGGAATGTACACCAACCCTACCTACTTATACAAAGATTACCAATCTATGTTTCTTATAGCTTGAGATGTAGGGAGTATTAATGTTAATGTGATAATATCCAGGCTAGAAACTAGAAGTGGCGACAACTTTGGTGGAAAACTGAGATTTACAGCAAAAATCAAATGTAAGGTTTCCATGCCTTTTATTGGTAGTGCACTGGTCCCCTGAGCACAGACAGAATGGGGCTGCCACATTAGTATTGGGGCAAAGATAAAGGTAGCAGTGATCATGTCAGATCAAACTATGGCAGAAAAAATGGCCTCCCATTGTATGCAGGAAATGTCACTTCTATTCTCACTTTCCATATACACAAATATACTGGCTATTAAAAATGAGGATTTATTAAATGATCCGTTAATTGCTGTGAAGCATGGCTCCTATTAATACGAGATTTTATATTATAATATACTAAACAATCATACGCCTACATAGGGTTTTGTTTGGCAAAGCGGCTTTGTCAAAATAGATCGAAAAAGTGAATCCAGAAACAGAGATTCATCTTATAAAGTGATATTTATTCTAATAGATTCCATAGCATTTTTTAGTACTAAATATATGCTTCTAATTTTACCATATTTTAATTAAAGATATGCTTCGCACATCATGCTTCGCTGAAGTCCGAATGCACACTGTGCTGTACATCTGATACACACACACACACATGTTGTTGATATATATATTTGACTATATAGATTAATAAATAATAAAACCAATTTAAAATCAACAATACATTAAAACAGTTAAAATACTAGGTTGATCCACAAACCTCATTAAATAAAAAAAAAGAGGAAAACACCCTCCTTACCCTTTCTTACTTCCATGAATTAGAAAAGCTGGTGTTCATGCTAAGTACATGCTGTTAACGACACAGCCTGCGCTCAAATGACTAAAAAAATATATTTTTCCCTGTGTTTGGCAAGCAAAGAATCCACTCCGAAACTGGTTTGTAATAAACGTTCCGTGGCGCACACTTTCACCCAAGCGTTTCCCTCAGCAGAATTAAGCATAAAATAAATCTGATTTCTTAAGCCAAAAAAATAATTGTAAAAGCATTAACTCTTTCTCACCGACCTCTTGAGAGTCGGTAAACTTCATGTGCATCCACAGCAACATCTCTGACACAATAGCGGTTCCGGCTTCTTCTTCTGCAGCCGATAGAGAGTAAAAGAAAACTGATGGCGCCACACCGCCACCTTCCGGAGACTGTTTGTGGGATGCAATTAGTGCATAAAGACGGTTCCCTGCTCTTTTGTTGGTCTGGTTTAGAATTATTCAGCACTTAACTGAAAAATTTTTATGTCTTATGTATTTTAACATTTTATTTTTTCAATCCTAAATAGTCTTAAGTGGCAGAACATTTAATATTAGTAAACTAAATATTTTAAATATATATAAAATTTAAAAATACACAGCATTTCGCTTTACAAATAAAAATATAATAATAATATTAAATAAAAAACAGAAAATATTTTAATGCTACTTTTTTTTTTTTTTTTTTAAGATACCAAAATGAACTACATCTATACCTTGAAATGCAACCAACTCTGTATTGACTCCTATTGTGAACCTTTGATTAATGTTGCTACGCTTTGGCACCTCCGCTTATCTCCACATGCCAACTAAAAGTAACGTGAATCATTGTAACCGCCTCTTCCCACAAAAGACTATAATCAGCAAATTTCCTGTTGAGAACATGGTTCCTTATTTTAGTTCTTTATTGTGTTACCAACAGCTTAAAAATGGTTTGTTCTTGTTACACTACACGCTACTTTTCTTTTTTTTACTAATAAATATAAGAATCATATAATGTAATCTCAAACTTTATAATCCTGTTGGTTAAACGACAAACATTTTAAGATTCTTGTAAATCTCAGCTGAGCTAGTGGATAACTTCCAAAGACGTATTACACAATGCATAATGCATTTATAAACATTTTATTTTAGTCCAGCTCTTTTTCCTCTTTTACTTTCTTTAGTATACAGTATGTAAGCATCGTCAATTCTGAAAAAGCTGATTTGCTAAGCCTTATATTCCATTATGGCAAGACATTACATACAACTACAAGATTATGTGCCAGAGAACTAAATTATTCAGGAGGACAGTTCTGATATTCAAGAAAGGAGGCAGCTATTAAATTACAAAGAAAACAAGTGAAAGAAAAAAATAATAACATGTGAAAAGAGACATTTTGGGATTCGGGCTGGCTGGCTTTTCATTTCCTAATACTCTATATTGTGAAAAAATCTCAAAACATGGCTGTTTTTGGGGCCCGGTGTTTAAAAAGACGCTAAATAATTTCTCTGCAAAATTACTTCTCTAAGAACGAACAGAAATCAGGAATGATTTAATCACATCACTGCTCGCCGTGACAAGATTTTTTTTTTTTTTTTTTTTTTTTTATACAACATCATGGTAGATTGACAGAAAACAACATTACAATTGATCGAAAATGAAGTTTTATGGCTTTTTGAGTTTTCTTCTGGTCAATGCATCTTAGAGAGGAATGATAGGATTTTGTTGCAACCTTCATAGAAGATTAATCACTTTGAAATCTGCAAAAGTCTTGAAGAGAGGCCTTTGGCAAAGTCAGCTGGCAAGGGAGTGGATGCTTGAGATATCATTGGTCCTTCTTTATGACGCTCCTATTCAATGCTCTGAATGATCTGGACATTGCTGGTGAAAAAGAGTGACATTACAGATGGTTTACATTCCAGCTGGAAAAGGTTTGTTGAAGTCAATCTAAACATTAGTGCCAGCTAAGGTATATAATGGGTCAACAAAGTAGTGGTTATTTATCCTTACTATAAAAGTAAACGATTTCCAAATAACTAATTGAAAAGTATGCTTTGTGGATTGAATCGATAAAAAGATTGCAAACCGGTAGAAAAAACAAAGTGAGGGGCAAACAAACAGGAGTGCGATGACATGCAAGGACAATGTCATTTGACTCTGAAGCAACAGATTCTCGAAAGCAACGGTAAAATCTCGTGAGAGCTGGCAGCAGCCCGGCCAACCATGTGCGCGGCGATATCAGACCTAGACGGAGCCGCTTATAGACATTGGTCAAAAAGGCTGCAATACTGCTTGGTTATGTTTTTGAAGCCTCCAGCTGGCTCTCTTCCTGGGAGCATTTAAGCGGTTAAGGTTGGAACTGTTCTTCAGTGCTGTTTGAGAGTAACAACACTCCTGCAGATCCACGTGTTGAAAATAAGGCGATAAAGTCACCCTTCTATCAGTCCAGCCTTGTCCGTGTAAATAGTGGTGCATTATTATCTCGGCCTTCTACTACAGTGCAAGGTTTCTCGGTGTGTGCACAAAAGAAATGAGTGGAGGTCAGCTTTTGTCTACTTACCTTACTAAATGGAAAGTGCACACATGCTGCCGGCATAAAAATAAAATACCACTTAATTGAGGTCCTATTATTTGACGTGAGACATGACAGATGGCTTGTTTTTTTTTTTGCTGTTGTTGTATTGGTTACTACCTGAACCGCAGACCACAAAGATGAAAAAGCGCCAAGTATTAGTGGGTCCCACTTGAACTCTTTATCATCACTGATGCCTTTTCTGCGTAAATACAGTTTTTAGTTTTCATTTGATTGGTGCAGTAGCAGTGGGATCTAATAAAAGGTAATAAGAAACACATTTTACTTCTGCTAGCACTTGCCTATATTTATAGGTTTAACTGAACTTTAATTTTACTTTCTAAGTCGTTGAACAACGAGGTTCGTTCTGTCATTTCTGTTGATACGCTTCATCGAACGCCTCAGAGAGTTGTTCTACTGATGATTTGACGTTGCCTCTGGGTGATGTTTTTTGCTGTACTTCTTTCGTTGGCCATGCGAATCCTCTGTTTGGCGACCACGTTGCAGACGCTGGTGGGTTGTGAAAGTGAGCTGAGACGGTCACAAATATGACGAACGCAAACCAGTGAGGATGAGGAGAAAACTACGTCGATTTTTTGCTCCACGTACCACTGATCAGCGCTACGTACTCGGAATGTAAGCTCCGCCCACACCGGAAGATCGTAAATGACTGACTTCTGACCGCCCAGCTTTTTAAAAACGCTGTATGTCTGTATCTGTAATGTATCATAGAAACCGATTTAAACGTTTATATTGATAAAGACCTTAGATATAAATTTTGGCTTCTTGCACAATGTCTGTGATGTTCTTTTATATTTGTGTGTCTACTTGGATATATAGTTTTGGTTAAAAACTGCCAGTAGTGTAACATTTATTCTGCAAATAGCAAGAAATTGTTATTTTCTACTTGAGATCGTCCAATGACATGTTTAATATATATATATATATATATATATATATATATATATATATATATATATATATATATATATATATATATATATATATATATATATATATATTAGGAGCGATTAAAATAGAATATATTTAATACAGTTATCCCCTTTAATTTTCTTCTTATTATACAAAATCTATTAGTCCCACTGCTATTGAAATTATTTTACAAAAGTCCAAGATAAAAGGTTTTTCGTTAAAGTTGGGAGGCTTAAACAAAGCATAGCTCAGTCGCTTCTACCTAAGATACATAATTGTACCCTGTTTTTTCACCACTCCTCAAGAATGACAGTTTACAGACTTCTTCAAATATTTTTTTCATCCTCATCAAAGACAAAACATATTTATATACATATATAAATATTTATAAAGACATATATATACATATTTAAACGGAGAGATCTTAGTCCAAAAATGTAACAAAAAAAAAAAAAAAAAAAAACTTTAAGACAATTATTTACAATTTTATTTTTAAACTTGCTGGCTTTGGATTTATGTTTGTTAATAGATATTTGTGGGGAAGAAACTAGAACCATTTAATGTTTATTATTTAAAGATGATATGGTACAGATTATTATTATTATTATTATTATTATTATTATTATTAATAATATTATTAATAATAATAATAATAATTATTATTTATTATTATTATTATTATTATTATTATTATTATTATTATTATTATTTATTTTCTATGAACGGGTTCCGTTGAAACGTTCTTCGTCGAAATGTGTGACCCTACATCAAGCAGTCTCTAACCAATCGCAGCGTGGCTTCCTGGATTACCTGTATGAAATTTACTACACCACTTCCTGCTTTCAGTTCACTTAACAATCGTCGTGGGAAGATGCGCGTTAATTTCCTCGGTGGTAATATTAGGCCTGTTTTCTTTACAGTGCCTCTGCGGATAACAGCGGCGTAAAGAAAATGAAGGTTCAATTTACACGGGTCCACTTCTCAAATTCCAGACGGTGAGTGAGTTTGTATATATCTTCTTGTCGTCGGTCGGTGCGTCCCCGGAACAGGCTGACTGGTGTATGACATTGAATGTGTTGATAGGTTCGACGTAATTAACCCTGCAGAGGTTTTAACCACGCGTACTAGAAGTGTAATGTGATAGAAGCGTTAATTTGTCTCATATGGCGCAAAAAGTAGTCAATCTCAGCAGGATGTTATAATTTACCTGGTAATCCGGGTGTTATGGAGCGCTGTCATTTGAGGATTAGCCCATTAGTAGTATATGTATGCGTGCTTGCACTTAGTCATTTGAGACGCTGCGCGTTTAATAATGGCGGCCTTTATGGATTCGTAAAGCCGAACTGAGACTGCGGTAACATCTGCTCCCAAATGGTACGTGATTTATCATAATCTGAAATGGAAATCAAACTCTGTATTAATAGTCGTATTTCACGCCAGCTTTTTGGTTGGAACCAAAGACTCCAAGGTGTGCTCTTCATCGTCTTGTTTGTTTTCTGCAGTGTCTCCTGAGGATACAAGCGGGTGTTTGAGGAGTACACGCAGGCTTTGTACCAGCGGTACTCTAGACATCCGCATAGAAGGAGAAAACTACCTTCCTCCGCCTATCTACAGGTAATCCCTTTACAAAGCATTTACATGTCTTCTGTCCTCATGGCTACGACGCGATCGCCTTGTTTTCCAAAAGACGCTGCTTGTCAAATGTTTTAAAACATAACGAGTCCCTACTGCTCACAAAATCTGCTTTTATGTGCTTACAAATAGTTAAAACACCAATATTGTGAAATGATTACAATATAGAATGGCTTGTTTTGTACTGTAATATGTTTTAAAAATGCCATTTATGTATTTGACAGCAAAACTGATTTCTTTTTAGCATCCTTAGCTCCAGACGCCAGGCTATAGAAATTATTCAATATGCTTTATCAACAAAAAACGTTGTATGACGAATCACTTAATATTCAAGACACCATGATATGAAAATTTGAATGCATATTTATCTTATGAAGAAAAGAACAAAAGGGCCGTGTGTGTGATGTTGTTGGTCATTTAGTGTTTCTGTAAAAAAATAAAATAAAATTATACTACAATAGTAATACTACTAATTCATCTTGTGTATTTGTGTATGAAATATTAATTTATATAGTGTCCTTTTTTATTTTCTCCTCCAGGCACATTGCTTCCTTTCTGTCTATGTTTAAGCTTCGTTGTTAATTGGTGTGATCATTGTGGGCAAGGATCCATTTGCTCTATTTGGCATGCAGTAGCTCCAGGTCTCTCTGGGTTTGGAGTCAGGAGAATAAGGCAAGACTTCAGACTTTTCATTTGGTGGTTTAGGGTTGCAGCCGTGTTTGAGCTACTACGCTCCAAATACAAACTTTTCCCCCATGGAGCCTAATTAGTCCGTGAATTTGTCACCTCAGTGACGCTTAGGTTATAGGAGAAAATGTAATGCGCTATAGGGACCAAAGAGCAAGCTCTCGTGTTAATGTTCACCTGAAATGTAGCTCATCAAAGTACAGAAGAAAAGTGTTAACCTTTAGCTTTCTTTGATTTTTTGTGCTTCAGTTTGAGAAATAGCCATTTACAAACCATTCACAAAAGTCACATGCAAACAAACTAGCTGCAGAAATGCTTATTTAATGTTTTTTATTTTTTTAGATATATGCCTGTGTATGATGGTGTTCTTTCTTCAGCAATATGATTGAAAAATCAGTGTATGTCTACAGGTGCTTTTGGAAATCACGCCAATGGTAAGTGTAAGAGTATTTAAATTATGTAAATAGAATTTGCATTTTTATATTTATGTAATATGTTTACTTTATAAGAACAAATAAAAAGTTAGTTATTAATCTTATTTGTGGTATGTATATAAGTCTACGTAGTATTTCACCTTTTTTTCTTAAATTGAGGTATTAACTGAATGATTTTATAGTTTAGAAAATCCTTGTTATTACCAAATATAATCAACAATCCATTTTTTTTTTTTTTTGAATAGCACATAGAAAATGTGTTATGTAAGAAATTATTAAAGCATAACATTTAGAGTTACTTCATGTCCATTAAACATGCTAAGCATACAAGTTTATTGAAGCTTTAGGAGGAGCATGTGGGCGTAGCCTAATTCGATGGCTTAGTCTGGCGGAAGTTAGCAAATGGTATGGTTACATCGCTGGGTAACGTTATTTTGGGCTTTTTTTTTTTTTTTTTGGTTAGATGTTCCAGTCTGGTCTGCTGAGTCAGGCCACCCGCCTTCCATGCAGCAGTTAGTCCAAATTCTGAGAATGAGATGAAGATGAACGTGGCTACATGGACACACTTTCACACAACCATCGCCATAACCTTGCCTCTGATTCACTGAACGGAGCCGCATTTAATTCTCCATGTATGTTTAACCATCATAACACTACCAAGTATTAAACAATGTTATTTCAAAATATATTTTTGTACAAGGCCATGATCCGCGACTGACATGAAATGCTCTTTTCTTTTTAGTTTTATTTTTACATATTTAAAATATTGTCTTTGGTTTTAAAAAAAAAAATTATCTGTAATGCACTAGCTTTTTACACAAAGATAGCCTTTAGGTGCTTACATAAAAATAGCTACTACTACTATCTATAGTGTGTGTGTGTGTGTGTGTGCTGGTATTTGTGGTTTGAGGACACAAGTGTTTATAATGACACGGGTAGTACAACGTAAACATCCAGTTCCTGTGTCTCGTGAAACAAAAAGGCTTTTAAAACTAATCTAAACAGTGTTTTGCGTAAATTCAATATTGTGAGTAGTCCCTATAAACCGTGTGTGTTTCATAGTATTGTGTGTGTGTGTATACAAATACAATCCATACACACACATTAGTATTCAACTAATATATTTCTAAGTGTATCAAAACCTTTCAACAAATGTGTCCTTTTCTTAAACAGCAGACATACAAAATATTATAAATTAAAATAGGTGTTTGTTTGTTTGTTTTTAACTTTAATACATCAGTGTCATTTATTTCTGAGATAAACATTATTCCGACCTGTAGTGTCACATGATATTTTTGACAAATCACAAAATGTATCTTATTTTATAGTAGAAAGTTCTAAAAGAATGCCATTTATTTAAAATACAACGCTTTAAATGGCATTACTGTAATGTTTGATGCAATCTCGCCACAGTAAGTTACAAAAATAAAACTTTTTCACACAGCAACTACACAACACTAAAACTGAAAAAGATATTTAATTAAAATTTTTACGATTTAACACATCTATTAATCTGTGTAGATGACAAATGTGTAGCTACTTTTTTTTTTTTGTACAGTCAAATATATTAATATACATTTTTATGTGCAGTGTTAAGGTGAATTAAAGAGTATCAGTGAGTTCAAGCAGATGAATATAGCTTTTTCCCTTTTTCGATGCATTGATTTACTTTTTTTCCACATTGTCTTTCAGTTCTGCGGTGAAGCTCTCCTGCGTTGTAAGGTGACGTTTATGAAGGTTTGCGCTGAAAGTAGAGACTCTACTAGCGCACGCCAGATGTCCTTGCGTTCTCCTCAACGTGCCTCTCGAGATGCATCACCAACAGATGCTGGTGTGGGATCTACGGCAACAACAGTGGCCATATAATTAAGATCGCATCCCATCTCTTGTGCAGTAATAACCATTTGGTTCTGATCACAATGACTCCGATTTTCATTTTAGTTCAGATGGCTCAGTCAACAGAATTAACGATGGCATATATATATTTTTCCACATCATACTGTATGGCTAACTCGGCATAATGCTTTATTTAGTAGATGTGAGAAGCTCCTAACTTATACATCCAACCCCCAATCATGATAATTTAACAACTAAGTAACATTATATTTCTGAGCCTGGATTTTATATTGCTTTGTATAGCTTTAAAATGTTTACTAAAAGAAGAATAAAATGTAATACTAAATATTGTTGTTCTTTATTATGTGAACAGACTTGCAAATGCTTTTACAGGCTTGGGGGGAGGGGAGGGAGATGACAAAAGTAACATGGTTGCAATCAAGGATTGAAATCATACTATTAGCCATTTACCACTAGAAAATGGCTTTTATTTTTTATTAAACATGCTGTGAAGTGTAACTGTTCACCCATTTGTCGCGTAATGTCATTAACCTAGTCCAGAATAGGGTCTATTTCTGGTCTTACCCAGATCACTTCAGGTGAAGAGTCTTATGTGCTTATCAGCATCTAGAATCCTATTCTGAACTGAGATTCAAATGGTTTTTTGTGTAATGAAGGCTTTTGATTATTGAAATGCACGATTTTCACTGAACACCAGAAGGTAAACTACAGTCATGTCTGGTTCGACAAATTGTCAAGATTCAGCATTACGATTGGCCTGACTACCTATCAATCAACTTTTATTTAACAAATATAACTGTCACTGAGGCAGACCATATGCCAACATGGCTGAGACTCATTGCTTTGGATGTTAGTGTAAGAGCTGAAATAACTCCCTATGCAGATTTTTTTTAACTGTTTCTAGCTGGTTGAGTGAAGCTGCCATGTTTGAGAATTTTTTTAATCGCAAAAATTCTTTAGTCAAGTAAAATTACTCCAGCATGTTTTGCATACTTCTTTCAGCATGTGGGTTCATGGACAGGCCTGCAGACAGCTCTGGATGAAGGCTTTGTCTGGCTCTTCCACATCTGTACTCTGTGGCTTAAACTCCTTAACCTCGCATCAGCGAGTGGAGGAAAGGTGGAGGTCTGACCCGCAGGTGTGTTGCTGGGCTGATGGGAAGGCTAGGCACTGCTGTAATCAGATTTCAGAGCCATGTGGGTGCTTACCCTGCATGCCAAAAGTACCAGTTCCTTCTTACACATGAGGACTTGAGGAGGTATGTTGTGTTCTTTGGACTATAAGCAAAAACATGGCAGACACAACATTTAGCTCTATAGAATTTAGTAGCAAGTGTGAAAAAAAGTCTTTAAATTGAGATCCGACTAAAAAGATAACACTTGTGGGCTTTCTTACCAGCTCACAGCTCCTCACTTTGAATCTGGCTTGCTGTCCAGAAGCAAGAAAATGACACAAACACCAACTGTTGCCTGCAAGAACTCGCACTCCTACGTTTCTGCTGAGTGACAGAAAGAGTGGTCTCAGGGGTGTTGGTGTTTGAGCCTGGTCCGTCCAGCTCCATGATCTCATCCTTCTCCCGCCTTCATCTAGACTCCGCCACCCCAAGCATCCATACTCAACCTGTTCAGCAGAAAACAAGAGCTACGCAGTTATGTCATTTGTAGTACTATACCTTTATCCAGAGGGCTTATTAGTTAATAATAGTGCTGTCAAGTGATTAATTTGTAATTAATCGCAAACTAAAATAAAAATGTTGTTTATATGACATATGTGTACTGTGCATACTTATGTATAAATAAAAAAATAAATTAAGAAAAATGTTGTTTATATATGAAATTTCTAGCTTATACATGTAAATATCAGTCATAAAGTTTTGTCAAAATATACAATATATGCATAATATATACAATGGACACACATTATGTAAACTAAGAATTTTTATAATACTAAAATATATATATATGTATATATATATATATATATATATATATATATATATATATATATATATATATATATATATATTTATTTATTTATTTTTATTTTCTGAAATCAATTGTTTATCCTTGTTGTTTCAAATCAACAAGTCTCACCCTTGTTCATCTCCACAAATATATATATTTTTAATTCATTTATTAAATGAAAATAATAAATATAAAACTTTTTAACATTTGACCATTTGATCTCCTGTTCACTTTATTTGATGTGATGTGCATTGATCAATGTTAAATAAATACCTAAATTAATATCTTATAAAGTGCTCTGAATATATCATATAAAAGTCTCTTGTATTCAAGCACTTGAAAACATTTTTGAAAAATGTGATTCATCAAATATTCTTGTACTTTCAAATAAAAGTTTGATCCACCAAGCACTGCCTCTTTTCTATTTTCATTTGTGTTTCAAAAAATCACCTTAAGTCTCATAGGTTTGGAATGACATAAAGTCATTAAATGAATTTTAACAAAAATGTATGAAGAAATTACCATTAACACTAGATTAAATGCCATATGTTAAAATGAAATGACTTAGTGTTGCTGTGCTTAGATTCTGGATCTTAGATCTTTAAATACAAATCTGTTTCTGTATAGACAGGTTTTAAACAAAAATAAAATAAAAGTGTTCTCTGCATTAGTGGCTGTAGTAGAATAAAATATATAGACTAAACAATTTTTTTTTTTTTTACATACTATCATCAATTACTTCACCCTCATGTGACTTTAAACCTGTATGACTTGCTTTCCCAGATATGTTTCTCAGAAATGCTGGTAAGCAAAACATTTCTCAAAATATGTTCTTTGATATTCCATACAGTCGAAAGAAAGAAAATCCTACAGGTTTGGAATGACAAAAGCGTGAGTAAATCTTCATGAAATGTCCATATTTGATCGATCTGCTGCTTTAAGCACTTCAGACTGTCCTGTCTCTTCGATCAATAATCAGTCCGCTTGAGACACTGAGATCTGTTTCAGCGTAATAGCAATAAACCCTACCAAATGCTGCCGCTATGGTAACAAGTGGTTCTGCCATTAGACTGAAAGAGGGCTCTGACTGGCCAGAGAGGAGACGGCGATCATCATGTACAATACAGATCCTTTCCTTCTTACTGCTCAGAATGATGACAGCTAAGTTTCCTGAGGGATAGCTTGTAGCTACGACAATAAGGACAAACACCAGCAATCGATCAAATCCATTTTCAAATCACTTTAAAATCATCTACATCAAGTATCATCTTATCATCTTACATGTTAAGTATCATCTTTGATACACTAGGTTTATACGTCTCATGAGACATTAAACATCAGAATTTGATTCAGAGAACCAAATGAAAAAGTGCTATTATTTGTGCCAATATTAAGATAATATCAAAATAAGGTGCAAATCTGATCCGATCACATCTTTATAACAGTATAGCATATTACATAAAATGAAAATAAATATCAGTTGTCACTCTGTATCTTATATCCGCCAATAAGTTTTATTAATATGCTATTTAAATGCTTTGTTATATGATTAAAGCCCTGTTTTTATGATGGCCGGCAAATAGTTTGCAACCACTTTTAGTAAAGTCAATGAATATTTTTTTTCAGTGTATTTCAATGCAGTTGCATTATGTGTATCAAAAACAGAGCATAAAAACAACAACATTTGTGCCATTGTGTATCATGACCTCCACAAAAACCTGATGTACTTGATGTGCATGATTTAAAAAAAAAAAAAAAAAAAAATCACACATAGAAGTAAACCTAAATGGCTCCGGCCCAGTAAGTGTTCATCTTAAAATATTACAATATAAAAGCTATTCTTACATATACTTTACATATGTAAGAACCTAAAAGAGGGACATTATATACTTGTACTTAATAAAAAATTATGAACTATCAATCATATGACATGTAGTAGATTGTGTAAACAGGTTTTTAACAATTACTGTACAGTAAGATTTTAGGGTTAAGTAATAGTGAATGAGTATATACAGCCACTTTCACACAGTTATTGCTGCTAAAAATGAATAAAAGGTAATATTGCTGCATTCGCAAAAATAATAAAAGGATACAAAACTTGTGCAGAAGCATCTGGAAACACAGTGAGAAATTTATCTCCAAGTTATAGTACTTCTCCAAGAAACCTGAATTGTGCTGAAAAAGAGAACAGAGCATTCAGAGAGTTCAAGCGCATGATGACAGAAAGTGTTGATAGAAACACAGTAAAATTATGGGTAGTTACCTGGTGATGAGTTAAACTGAAATGAATTGACCCCAGATCAGAGGACACATGTGTCCATTGTCCAGAGGCCTCTGTCCACATTCATGTACTCTTTAACTTTCTCATTGGGTGGACAGTTAGAGAGCCAAAACTGATGACTGTTTTATCATGGGGCACATCTGAGGAAGGAACACACAAAATTCGTGAAACACTGAATACATGTGGGTGGCCCTTATTTTTACACTTTCAACAATTCTCAGTTTTAACCCACCTAGTCAACTCTCCAAACCAAAACAAACCAAATTTCTGCTCAATAAAGCCTTAATTGTATAAATGACCATATACAAAACCATTATAAACTGTGAATTAGGTTCAAAAAGAGAACGAGGACAGTGTTGCTAGTTTTAAAATGTTAAAATCTGTTTAATTGTGTTGATAGCCTTGTAGGCAACGTTGGGCTTTAGTTTAATTCAGTTTAACTCATGGAACTCTCCCAAACTTCTCTATTTTGTTTTCTGTTCATTTACTGTCCTATCAAAGTGAAAGCATAAACGGCAAAAATCTTAAAAGTCTTAAATCTTAAAAAGGTAAATTACTAAGGCTTGAACCGTCTTGTTATAAATCTGCCTCTCTAACCATTAGGCCCTGACTTCCCCTCAATCTCTGATATTAATAATTTTATCAGGACAAAAACTTGTACCTGTTACCTGTTTATTGAGTATGCCCTACAAATTATTTGTATGGTATTTTGCATACATTGCATACTTTTAGACGGAAAAAAAACAAAGTGGTGAGAGGTTAACATTTCCAAAAATTGTATAATTATTGTATAAGGGTAAATATATTTTTTTTTTGTTAATGGTCCATCCATAGGCATCCTGTCCAACGCATTATGTGGATACTCACTGCTGTGTGATGCCAATAAACTGGAATGAGCATCTCTTTCTATATCTCTGCATCTCTCTTTGCTGCTGTCTGAAACTAAGCCAGAAATAACAGCACAGTAGTCCATATGCCAGTATGTAAGATATATATATATATATATATATATATATATATATATATATATATATATATATATATATATATATATATATTCCTGTGATGGCAAAGCAGAATTTTCAGTGGCCTTGAGACAACATTTTAAGGAAATCTTTTAGGTTTATAAATTTAGTTTACCATCTTCACTGTCACTGTCAATTCAATGCATTTTTTTTTTTTAAATGATGCCATAAGTTTATTGTACAACACAAACCTGTGTTTTCCTCTTCTTGTGCTTTATATTGTAGTTCTTCGTCACAGTAATGAAAGGGTCATCTAGTCGAGCAGGTCCATTAAGCTTTGTATCAAAACGCTTCATAGCTAGACGCTTTTCATGGACCACAATCTCAAACAGCTCTCTGTAGTTCTCACAGCAGAAGTCCTAAAGTCAAATTAGCCAATAATAAAACTCAAGGTGCTGAAGCAGTAAGAGTTAAGTGCCGACTGCATCATTTCTCAAGAGACGAACCTCTCGTGTTTCTACATAAACTGGATCCAGAGGCGGCCAAGCTCTCGAACTGCAGAACTGACAGCATATCGGAGAGTCCAGTAGCTGTTGGGGCTAAGTAAAACAAGTTATTTATTAAATCTTAGAATTTTACCACAACGGTGATCGAATAAATGGCTACCTGTGGACTGTACGTCCCTTTCCTGGGACTCTCTTTTGTATCTTAAAAATCCTGGAAGGCCACGACAGAGATCTGGTGAGGATCCCAATGTCTGGAAACACTCCTGCTTCATCTGCTGGACAGTACAGAAAACAAAACAAAAACTACCACACAAAAAAAATCAAATCCTGTTTTCTTGTTGTGTACAACTCCAATATTATTGATGTTTAATTCTATGATTTAAGCAGGTTTTATTATAATTATACAATCATCTAAAAAAACCTTATGAATTATATTTTTGATTTTTTTAAGTGATTTGTGTAAAAAAAAAGAAAGAAAGAAAAGTCCACATTTTCACAATGTAAAAAGACTTCAATATCTGCAAATATCATACATGCTTCTTACATGATCAATGTAATTTAAGAGTGTTCCGACTCTCTGAATCTGCGGCATCCAATCAGCATCTGACAAAGTGAAAAACAACTATACTATAGATGCAATTCTTATACATGCTATAGTATTTTCTGACTGTGATACACATTGTATTGCACAGTATAACCATTTTAGTTAGGTGCCCTAAAATCAGAATATCGTTAAAACTCTCAATCATATTACATTGATGACTTCTAGATCACAGAATAAAAAGTTTATGAACTTTCACTCTAAAGAGGTTCCGCAAAACACGATAAACTGATACGCCACCTTGCTGAAACGTCCTCTTTGATTTTCCATATTCCTGGGAGCATGTGTTCACCATTCCGTCGATCTGGATTATATTTTACCTGCAGCTACTCGTCAACTCTCTAGTAGAGAATATGTAAAATGGGATGCATTTCATTCCTCTTTCACATTTTATCTTCTGAATGATGATCAAACCCGAGGTGAGGAATGTTTAGACTGTTTTTAAGACTGTGGATTGTTCCACAGCAGTGCACTGAAGGTATTTACCCAGCGCCGTGTTGATAGTATCCATGGATATTTGAGAGCTCTTGGGGGGAGTTGTCCAGCCAGTAATATCAAACGCTGTGGGAGACCGTATAGCGTTTAGGCATATCTGAGGGTCAGAACAGAAGCGCACACACTTGGTGTAAATCTTTACACAGCTATGTTTTTAAATATTTCATCACATAGTTAGTTTTCTCTCATTATAAGTTTGTATTTGATTAGGTTGCATACCTAAATTAAATGTTCATCACAGAATTGTAAGTTTTAGGTTCAAAACGATTTAAGATGCTGCGAAAAATGTCTGTGTGCATGCGTGAGTGTTTGTGTACACACTCTCTGTGTTGGGTAGTGGTTAAGACTCCATAATCGGATAATCAGATTCCGAAAAATTAAGTACTTTTAATTTTCAGTCCACAAACAAGTGGCAATGTGCTTGAACATCTGACTCAGTTTATGAACAAGCAGCAGTGTGCACACAACTCTTCAACATCCAATCAAGTCACAAGTCCATTAACCTGTTGTACTCTCCTGACAGTTTGTCTTCATCCTCTCTCTCATGACGCCATCCCTATCCGGGGCCAGATATAGCTATTTTTTGATGGTTGAGTCGATTTCTTTTTCTGTGGCTGCAGAAGTCAGGCGGTTTTGAGTCATAGCCATTGAAACATACAGCAAGTAAACATGGTTTACAGGTGTAATTTTTTATTTAAAACAGAGTAATATTATTTAACAAGAACTTACTATGGATTTAGTATTATGGTGTGGTTTAAAATTACTGAATGTAACTCAGTTTTATTACAGTTAGTACATGTAACAAGACATTGTAAATGAAAAAATAACTGCCTTAATGCAGGATACGCTATATTTCTCTAAAAAGGAAGACATTTCTATCGCCCACGATCAAAAATCGTTATATCGCATATCTCTGCACTTAACCTGAAATAAATAAACGGATAATATAAACGAAGATGTTTGATGTCATCTAAATTTAATCAGTTAACATTTACTTTAGTGGACTACATTTCAGTATAACAACTGCGAATACACATCGATATCTTTAACATTTCACTTTCCAAAAATGTTAACTCATACTTTAAAATCCCAAAAGCAACGTCGAATTAAGTATAAAAAAATTAAAATTAAAAATTAAAATTAAGTCAAATTAAGTTAAGCCTCAAAAGTGAGTAGTCCGGGAGTAGATTTTTTATTTATTTATTTTTTTTAAATCTTCATTAAAGCGTTCTAACCCATTAACCAAACCAACCAGCTAAATCACAAGTTTATACACTTTCAGCTGAAGATTTTTTTTTTTAAATCGAACAAAAATACAAAGGTACAAGACCGAAAAAGAATAAATACAATGAGGTAAAACTACAAACCCATAAAGCATTGCGCTTTAGGCGTGCTTTCTGGGCCGTTTTTTCTAGATACGACCTGATTGGTAGATATTATCAGAGAGGAAATGCATGAAATGAAACAAACAATTAAAACTTTTATTCTTATTACAAAAGTGTTTTTGGCATTTTTACACAAACACTATAATGTTAGAGTATGTGTGCTTTATTACATATTGTTCTTTTTTGTTTGCTTACTTTTGTTGTCCTCTATTGTAAATTACTTTGGATAAAAGGCATTTGCTAAATGATTATATGTAAATGTGATGTAAATTTAATACGTTAAGTTAATAGTGTTTTATAGTTAAAATGATTTATTTGTTAAACCTTGTTGAGAGTAATAAACACATATTGAAAATATGAATGGGGGAAATAAAAATATGTATGAAAATATTATCACCTTACTATCAAAAAGGATAAGACTAGCCACACATATGTGGCCCACATTTGCATATTTTACATCTGGGCCAAATAATAAGCTTAACAACTTGCCCATTTCCTGTTTGCCACCTAAAGGACCATCTCCACCCTAACCAGGCCTTGTTTGGTTCACATGCCTTTGTCAGTGCTGACTGAAAGCAAACTGCCGGCTTCATGCCAAGTTAGGGCCGGAAGTCTTTGCTACCTGCGAATGTTCAGTGTTTGTTTTGTGAGGACACTTGTATTTACTACTCTGAAAGATTTTGTGGCTTAGGCTATTGTAGACTTGGATCACACGCTAATTGTAAAAAGGTGAGAAAGGGCAGTAAAAGATGAGAAAGCGTAGAATTTCAAACACAGCCTAGGAAAACCGTAGACCAGCCAATCAATCTCGCATAATAATTGACCATCAGCAAAAGCTTGATTGACATGCCATCTGACCAATCAGAACGCGTATTTTACGTTGCTGATCGATTTCGCCCGACATCTAAAGCCGCCGTCAATAAGTATTGGTAAATGTTAAGTTAAATGTTTGTTGTTAAAAATAAAATAATCTGTCAAAACGTGTGCACTTATTATTCTGTGGACAAAATCCCGTGAACTTCGCCTCTGATATGTTTATGCACTCGTGCGCTCATCTGTTTTCAAATGCAGCTCAATTTGGTTCGCTTATGTAATCTTCTCTCCATTGAACTGTGACTGGCCCTTTACTGCAAATATACCATGGCTGTGACACTGAAGTAATGAAACTACGACGCATTGGGCTTTAAAAAAATAAATAAATAAAATAAAAATCACGTTTCTGATTAGTAACCACCGCTGTATCCTTCTATACTTAACCACAAATCAGACAGAATATTACATTAACTTCGGTGAACTTAATATGGTGTGATGTTCATTCATTTTCGTTTCATGCTTTATGTAAACATAAAAAGACGATCAGCTCAAACACGTGAACCCAAGAGGCAATATAGTGATCTGTCACGACGCTTTAAAAACATAAAACGCTAGTTTGAATTTATTTTAAAATGACACAATTTAAAAGCTGTCACCTTGTTTAGTATCAAAAGCAACGTGATCTGTCTTCTCTGTCGTGTGTCTGTTTTTCTTTGCTATGCATTTTCGTGAAAACACGTGTGTAGTGTGAGAGCAGCATTGCACGTCATGGCGACTGAAAACGGTCAATTAAACGGAACATGTGATTTACCTTTAAATTAGGCTTTAATTCATTGAACGTGTGAGTGCTTAAAGTGGCAGGTACCGCACTGTATTTAAGAAACGCATCACTTGCTTCACAAGCGTGTGCTGTGATGGCGCCTTGGAAAATGCGGGAAGGTTGTTGTTTTTATTGAGTATTTTAACGTGTATTACTTTAGTACACTGTAGAAGTTTGTCTCAGTTTTCTGGAACGGAAAAACAAACGATGGACGTGGTGATGCTGGAGTCTTGGGTATGTTATTAGTGCTTGCTGTAATATCAGTGTATGGGTTTTTTTTTTTTTTTTTTTTACTAATAAAAAAAAAAATTTATTTATTTATTTATTTATTTTTAAGGCCTGTGGAACAAAATGTTCATGAAAGGGCAACTACTCAGTTCCTCTAAAGCAGCCTGGGATGCCATGTCTCCGGTTAAGGTGTGGTGACGATCTCATGAGTTTACAACTTGGTGGTCCAGACGTGGCAAACGTTGAACTTTGTCAAGGTAACCTGTGAATTCCTTATCCCCTTGCTTTCTAAATTTTATCCCAAATCAACTAGTCTTTTAGTACCAATTTGTCACAATAGCTACAGTCCAAAAGCTTCGCTTTCTAATGGTCTTTATACCTTTTGACAGGCAATGGGGTGCCTGTTCCCTCACTCATCTGCCACCTGACTGTGGTCACACCACACTCACTAACAGAGGTCTTGTCTATGCTACTCCCTATGATGGATGTGTGTTGCGCAAAAGGTATTGCTTTCTCTATTCTGTTTTGCATGACCACAGAGTACTGTTGACTAACTTGTATTAATGATTACTTTCAGGAGGGCATTATGTGATGCAGATACTGTGGCAGGGAAACACTGCAGTAATATCTTGTCCCTATGCCCTCCACCACTGCAACTGCAACACTGAAACCCCATCTCCTGGTTATCAAGAGTATTTGCAAGGGTTTTGGCCTTTTTCCAGTTATCTTTATCCTGGAAGGGTTTATTCTATGTCTATGCAAACAGACACACCTGTTACAACTACCGTAGTTTCTCAAGTACCAGATGGAAAGCCTCAACGTCCCAAATACTTCCCCAGCTGCCTTGGCCCTATGGCTATCCTGGATACCCTTTTGGTGACCCAAACCTTGTCCCATCCTCGGCTCTGACGCTGCGCCAGGTGGCCAAGGACCAGATGGAAAGCCTCAACGTCCCAAATTCCCCCAGCTGCCTTGGCTTCTATGGCTATCCTGATACCCTTTGGTGACCCAAACCTTGTCCCATCCTCGGGCTCTGACGCTGCGCCAGGTGGCCAAGGACCAGATGGAAAGCCTCAACGTCCCAAATTCCCCAGCTGCCTTGGCCCTATGGCTATCCTGGATACCCTTTTTGGTGACCCAAACCTTGTCCCATCCTCGGCTCTGACGCTGCGCCAGGTGGCCAAGGACCAGATGGAAAGCCTCAACGTCCCAAATTCCCCAGCTGCCTTGGCCCTATGGCTATCCTGGATACCCTTTGGTGACCCAAACCTTGTCCCATCCTCGGCTCTGACGCTGCGCCAGGTGGCCAAGGACCAGATGGAAAGCCTCAACGTCCCAAAATTCCCAGCTGCCTTGGCCCTATGGCTATCCTGGATACCCTTTGGTGACCCAAACCTTGTCCCATCCTCGGCTCTGACGCTGTGCCGGTGCTGCGCCGGTGGCTGGCGCCGGGTGGCCAAGTGCCGGGTGGCTGGGCGCCGGGTGGCTGGTGCCGGGTGGCTGGGCGCCGGGTGGCTGGCGCCGGGTGGCCAAGCGCCGGGTGGCTGGCGCCGGTGGCTGGCGCCGGGTGGCGCGCGGGAGTCCAAGGCGCCGGGTCTGCGTGCCGGGAGTCCGAGTCTGGCGCTGGAGTCCGGCGCCGGAGTCCAAGTGCCGGAGTCCGGCGCTGGAGTCCAAGTGCCGGAGTCCAAGTGCCGGAGTCTGGGCGCTGGAGTCCAAGTGCCGGGAGTCTGTGCCGGAGTCCAAGTGCCGAGTCTGGCGCGGGAGTTCATGGCCGGGAGTCTGTCGCGCTGGAGTCCAAGTGCCGAGTCTAAGTGCTGGAGTCTGTCTGGCGCCGGAGTCTGGTGCTGGAGTCTGGTGCCGGAGTCCAAGTGCCGGAGTCTGGTGCCGGAGTCCAAGTGCGCTGGAGTCTGGTGCGAGTCAAGTGCCGGAGTCTGGCGTGCCGGAGTCTAAGTGCTGAGTCCAAGTGCTGGAGTCCAAGTGCCGGAGTCTGGTGCTGGAGTCTGGGTGCCGGAGTCTGGTGCTGGAGTCCAAGTGCTGAGTCCAAGTGCTGGAGTCAAGTGCCGGAGTCTGGCGCTGGAGTCTGGTGCTGGAGTCCAAGTGCCGGAGTCAAGTGCTGGGAGTCTGCCGCGGAGTCCCAAGTGCTGGAGTCCGTGCGGGAGTCTGGTGCCGGAGTCCGCTGGAGTCCGCGTGCCGGGAGTCTGGCGCCGGAGTCTGGCGCCGAGTCCAAGTGCCGAGTCCAAGTGCCGGAGTCTAAGTGCCGGAGTCTGGCGCCGGAGTCAAGTGCGCCGAGTCTGGGTGCTGAGTCTGGTGCTGAGAGTCTAAGTGCCGGAGTCTAAGTGCCGGAGTCCGCGGCCGGGAGTCAAGTGCCGGAGTCTAAGTGCCGGAGTCCAAGTGCTGGAGTCTGGTGCCGGGAGTCTGGTGCCGGAGTCTAAGTGCTGGAGTCCAAGTGCCGAGTCCGGTGCCGGAGTCCAAGTGCTGGAGTCCAAGTGCCGGAGTCCGCGCCGGAGTCTGGTGCCGGTCCAGTCTGGCGTGCTGGAGTCTGGCGTTGGAGTCTGCGTGGAGTCCATGCCTGGAGGCCAAGTGCCGGAGTCCAAGTGCCGGGTGGCCGGAGCCGGTGCTGGTGCCGGGTGGCTGGCGCCGGGTGGCTAAGTGCCGCTGGTGGCTGGCGTGGGTGGTCTGGTGCCGGGTGTCGTGCCGGAGTCTGGTGCCGGGAGTCAAAGCCGGGAGTCTGGTGCGGGAGTCTGGCGCTGGAGTCAAGCGCCGGAGTCCAAGTGCCGGAGTCCAAGTGCCGAGTCTAAGTGCCGGAGTCTGGTGCTGGAGTCTGGCGCCGGAGTCTAAGTGCTGGAGTCCAAGTGCTGGAGTCTGGCGCCGGAGTCTGTGCTGGAGTCCAAGTGCTGGAGTCCGGTGCTGGAGTCTGGCGCCTGGAGTCTAAGTGCTGAGTCAAGTGCCGGAGTCTCCGTGCCGGAGTCTGGCGTGCTGAGTCAAGCGCCGGAGTCCAAGTGCCGGAGTCTGTGCCGGGAGTCTGGTGCTGGAGTCTAAGTGCCGGGTCTGGCGCCGGGAGTCTAAGTGCTGGAGTCTGTGCTGGAGTCTAAGTGCCGGGAGTCTGAGTGGCGGTCTGGTGCCGGAGTCTGGCTGGAGTCTAAGTGCTGGAGTCTCAAGTGCGGGAGTCTGGTGCCGGGAGTCTGGTGCCGGGAGTCTAAGTGCTGGAGTCTGGGCGTTGAGTCTAAGTGCTGGAGTCTGGTGCCGGAGTCTGGTGCTGGAGTCTGAGTCTAAGTGCTGGAGTCTGGCGCGCGAGTCTGAGTGCTGAGTCCAAGTGCTGAGTCTAAGTGCTGGAGTCTGGCGCTGGAGTCTGGTGCTGGAGTCTAAGTGCTGGAGTCTAAGTGCTGGAGTCTGGGTGCTGAGTCTGGTGCTGGAGTCTAAGTGCTGGAGTCTAAGTGCTGGAGTCTGGCGTGCTGGAGTCTGGCGTGCTGGAGTCTAAGTGCCGGAGTCTGAGTCTAAGTGCCGGAGTCTAAGTGCCGGAGTCCAGTGCGTTGGAGTCTGGTGCCGGAGTCTGGCGCTGGAGTCTGGCGTGCTGGAGTCTAAGTGCTGGAGTCTGGTGCGGAGTCCCAAGTGCTGAGTCCAAGTGCTGGAGTCTGGCGCCGGAGTTCCGGCGCCGGAGTCTGGTGCTGGAGTCTAAGTGCTGGAGTCTAAGTGCCGGAGTCTGGTGCTGGAGTCTAAGTGCTGGAGTCTAAGTGCCGGAGTCTGCGCCGGGAGTCTAAGTGCCGGAGTCTAAGTGCTGGAGTCTAAGTGCCGAGTCTGGTGCCGGGAGTCTGAGTCTAAGTGCCGGAGTCAAGTGCCGGAGTCTAAGTGCTGAGTCTAAGTGCTGGAGTCTGGTGCCGGAGTCTAAGTGCCGGAGTCCAAGTGCCGGAGTCTCTGCCGAGGAGTGGAGTGCCGCTGGAGTCAAGCCTGGAGTCTGCGTGCCGGAGTCTGGTGCCGGAGTCTGGTGCCGGAGTCTGGTGCCGGGAGTCTGGCGTGCCGGAGTCTAAGTGCGGGAGTCAAGTGCTGGAGTCTGGTGCTGGAGTCTGGTGCTGGAGTCTGGGTGCTGGAGTCTGGTGCCGAGTCCATGCTGCTGTGCTGGAGTCTGGCGCTGAGTGCCGGAGTCTGGCGTGCTGAGTCTGGCGCTGGAGTCTAAGTGCTGGAGTCTAAGTGCTGGAGTCTGGCGTGCCGGAGTCTAAGTGCTGGAGTCTGGTGCTGGAGTCTGCGCTGGAGTCTAAGTGCTGGAGTCTAAGTGCCGGAGTCTGCGCCTGGAGTCTGGCGCCGGAGTCTGGCGTGCGGGAGTCTGGCCGGAGTCTGGCGCTGAGTCTGGCGCCGGAGTCTGGCGCCGGAGTCTGGGTGCTGAGTCTAAGTGCCGGAGTCTGGTGCTGGAGTCTAAGTGCTGGAGTCTGGCGCTGGAGTCCGGTGCTGGAGTCCAAGTGCCGGAGTCTGGTGCTGGAGTCTAGTGCTGGAGTCTGGTGCTGGAGTCTGGTGCTGGAGTCTGGCGTGCTGGAGTCTGGCGCCGGAGTCTAAGTGCCGGAGTCTGGCAGTGCCGGGAGTCTGGCGCCGGAGTCTGGTGCTGGAGTCTGGTGCTGGAGTCTGGCGTGCTGGAGTCTCCGGGCGCTGGAGTCTGGCGCTGAGTCTGGCGCCGGAGTCTGGCGTGCTGGAGTCTAAGTGCTGGAGTCTGGTGCTGGAGTCTAAGTGCTGGAGTCTAAGTGCCGGAGTCTAAGTGCCGGAGTCTATGCTGGAGTCTGGCGTGCTGGAGTCTAAGTGCTGGAGTCCAAGTGCTGGAGTCTAAGTGCTGGAGTCTAGTGCTGGAGTCCGCTTGCTGGAGTCTGGTGCCGGAGTCTGGCGTGCCGGGAGTCTGGTGCTGGAGTCTGGGCGTGCCGGAGTCTAAGTGCCGGAGTCTAAGTGCCGGAGTCCAAGTGCTGGAGTCCAAGTGCTGGAGTCCGTGCTGGAGTCTGGTGCTGGAGTCTGGTGCTGGAGTCCAAGTGCTGGAGTCTGGTGCTGGAGTCCAAGTGCCGGAGTCTGGTGCCGGAGTCTGGTGCCGGAGTCTAAGTGCCGGAGTCTGCGCCGAGTCTCGCGTGCTGGAGTCTGGCGCCGGAGTCTGGCGCCGGAGTCTGGCGCTGGAGTCTGGCAAGTGCTGGAGTCTGGTGCCGGAGTCTAAGTGCTGGAGTCTGCTGGAGTCCAAGCGCCGGAGTCTAAGTGCCGAGTCTGGCGTGCTGGAGTCTGGGTGCCGGAGTCTAAGTGCTGGAGTCTAAGTGCTGGAGTCTGGCGCCGGGAGTCTAAGTGCCGGAGTCTGGCGTGCTGGAGTCAATGGCAAAGCCGGAGTGCTGAGTCTGGCGCTGGAGTCTGGTGCCGGAGTCTGGTGCTGGAGTCCAAGTGCCGGAGTCTAAGTGCTGGAGTCTGGCGTGCTGGAGTCCAAGTGCTGGAGTCTGGCGTGCTGGAGTCCAAGCGCTGGAGTCTAAGTGCCGGAGTCTGGTGCCGGGAGTCTGGCGCTGGAGTCTGGCGCTGGAGTCTGGTGCCTAAGTGCTGGAGTCTAAGTGCTGAGTCTGGTGCTGAGTCTGGTGCCTGGAGTCTAAGTGCTGGAGTCTGGAGTGCTGGAGTCTAAGTGCTGAGTCTGGCGCTGCTGAGTCTCCGTGCTGGAGTCCAAGTGCCGGAGTCTGCGCCTCTGGCAAGCTGGAGTCTGCGCCGGAGTCTAAGTGCTGGAGTCCAAGTGCTGGAGTCTGGTGCTGGAGTCCGCGCTGGAGTCTGGCGCGCGGAGTCCAAGTGCTGAGTCTGGCGTGCCGGGAGTCTGTGCCGGAGTCTAAGTGCCGGGAGTCTGACACTGGAGTCTGCGCTTGGAGTCCAAGTGCTGGAGTCTGCCGTGCGAGAGTCCAAGTGCCGGAGTCTGGTGCCGGAGTCTGGCGCCGGAGTCTGGTGCTGGAGTCCAAGTGCTGGAGTCTGCGTGCCGGAGTCCTTGCTGGAGTCTGGCCCAGTCCGCGGAGTCTGGCGCCGGAGTCTGGCGCTGGAGTCCAAGTGCTGGAGTCTGGTGCTGGAGTCCAAGTGTGCTGGAGTCTCATGTGCTGGAGTCTGGCGTGCTGGAGTCTGCGTGCTGGAGTCTGGTGCGGGGAGTCTGCGTGCTGGAGTCTAAGTGCTGGGAGTCCAAGTGCTGGAGTCCAAGTGCCGGAGTCCAAGTGCTGGAGTCCAGCTGCGCTGGAGTCCGGTGCGGGAGTCCATGCTGGAGTCTGCGCCGGAGTCTAAGTGCCGGAGTCCGGGTGCCGAGTCCGCGCTGAGTCCAAGTGCCGGAGTCCGCGCCGGAGTCCAAGTGCCGAGTCCAAGTGCCGGAGTCCATGCCGGAGTCCAAGTGCCGGAGTCCAAGTGCCGGGAGTCCAAGTGCCGGGAGTCCAAGTGCCGGGACAAGTCAAGCCTCAACGTCCCAAATACCCCCAGCTGCCTTGGCCCTATGGCTATCCTGGCTACCCTTTTGGTGACCCAAACCTTGTTCCGTCCTCAGGCTCTGACACTGGACCAGATGGAAAGCCTCAACGTCCCCAAATACCCCAGCTGCCTTGGCCCTATGGCTATCCTGGCTACCTTTTGGTGACCCAAACCTTGTTCCGTCCTCAGGCTCTGACACTGGACCAGGTGGCCAAGGACCAGATGGAAATCCTCCTTTGCAAGGCTCTTATCCAAAATACCCAGTTCAGTCTCCTCCCACTGCACAGCCTGTAACCACTACTCCTCAACCCTGTACTACAACTGCAGCTGCTGAATGCTGGCCCTCTGCCAACCAGCCTGATGTGCCACCCCAGCAATATGTACCTCCCAGCTCTGTACTGTATGAAAAATACCCCTTTGCACTTCAATTTGTGGACTTTTTGGACCCCAACTCTTTCCCATGAAGCTGAGGATTGTGGCTAGACGCGTTGAATTAGACTGGTAATGTGCTGTACGTGGCTTTCAAAGATTTGCCTCCTGATTTAATGGTAATCTAAAGTGATTCCTGTTCATGAACATTCTGCGTTTTTTGTCCTGTCTTCAATTGCTAAATAAACTTGATCAAATGTATCATTCTGTGTTTTCCTTTTTTTGGTGAAGAAAAAATGAATGCGTATATAGAATTAAAAGCAGGTAGGTTTACATGACAAATGTCTGTTCTAGTACTAATTTTAGCACTGAGTCCTAGCGTAGCGTACGCGTAGCGTAGGTTTTTTTTTTTATATGGTAACCAGTTATTGTATCACAAGTCATGCTATACTACCCAGTGTATAGTTACACTTTTACACAGCGTGTACCCTTATCTGTGGAGATGCCACAAAACCATCATCCTAGTTTACAGAAGTGAACATTGAAGACATTTGTGCACAGGCTGTTTTTGTAGAATACTAACCAGTCTAATGCACCGCTTTCTGTGAGAAGTGCATCACTGGTTTTTACAAATGCAAAAATGTAACACTTCTCACTTTATTTTAGTTAAATGTAATGGTTTACTAATAAGACCAACAACTAACTGATAATTGTGAATTTAAATTACATTTAAGTTGATTAATCTTTTTCCACTGCACTTTCACTATAAACTTCAGAATGGGGCTTAATCTATCCTTTGAATGACAGCTGCAGAGGAAAGCAGGACAGAGATCAGCTTTGATGCCCCATTGTCACTCATGGTGTAAAGTCCTCTGATAATACATTAAACAAGATCTGGATTCAGAGTTCTAGCGGCTGCAGGAGGAGGAGGAGGCACGTGTAGCTCTGGCCTTGGCCCGTCCCATGGCCTCCATGCAGGTGGAGATGGAGAGATAGATCCAGTCACACAAGTGTCCAAGAATAGTGCTGTGTTGGGTTATCCTCGCTGTACTTTTCTCCTCAGATTGCTTGCGAATAAGAAAAAACGTTCAAATATACTATAGCATTGTTTTTGTGTTATAGTTACCACATCAGCCCCACATCAGTGAGTCTAATGAAGAGAAATCTGAGGCCTGTGGACCTGAGATGTATAGGAGTCTCATCACCAATGACCTGCACTGTCAGATACAAGATACTTTATTTTCTGATTTCGTTTATTTTCGTCTGTTTAATGTAAAATATACAATATAAATAGGTGTTGAGACTATTTCACTCAAACGGCTCTTTACGAGGAAGGATCAACCCAAGGCAAAATAAAACACAAGACAAGTTTTTGGATTTTTAGCTTGCAAGGATTGTGCTGTCGTTTGCAAGCGGGAGAAAAGCAGGTTTCTTTCTTTTGCCTCCCTTTGCCTCCACACGGTCTCAGTCCGCCTGAGGCGGGGGCCGGGCAAGCCTTTGCCTCCTTTTGCCTCCGAAGGGTCAAAGTTGCATAATGTCAATACACAACTCTAACAATAGGGTTAGGTTCAGTGTTGAAAAGTGAAAAATTTTGTTTTTCTATGCATTTGTCTACTTGTTCAGTTTTTACTAAATTGCATTTTTAAATTACACTTTTATACAAGCCTTCATGAAAAGAATGGTTGGCACTTTTATGTATAAAATAACTACCATGACAGCTTGGCTGAATTAAACCCACATAGCAAAACTGGTTTGGCCCAGTGATGGGCCACAGAACCCACTTTCACTCGCCCCAAATACAGGAATAAATTACGTTACATGAGTGGGTTGTGGCATTGCTATATCTCAGCAAAATGTATGACTACAGCTGGCCCTAATCTGGTTCTATGTAGGACTGAATAAATTCGTTCCACGTGTCAGCCTCAACAAAACCTTCATCTAGCCGCTTTGGGCCACCTTGAAAACATCTATGTTTCTGTCCATGAACAAAAGGCACTGTGCACACAACTTTTCTGAATCTGATTCAGTCCACAAACAAGTGGCAATGTGCTTGAACATCTGACTCAGTTTATGAACAAGCAGCAGTGTGCACACAACTCTTCAACATCCAATCAAGTCACAAGTCCATTAACCTGTTGTACTCTCCTGACAGTTTGTCTTCATCCTCTCTCTCATGACGCCATCCCTATCCGGGGCCAGATATAGCTATTTTTTTGATGGTTGAGTCGATTTCTTTTTCTGTGGCTGCAGAAGTCAGGTGGTTTTGTGTCATAGCCATTGAAACATACAGCAAGTAAACATGGTTTGAAAATAGCTTTTGTATCAACAGCTAACGCGAATATTGGATTTTACAGAACCTATTGACAGATATTTTGTAACATTAGATTAGATTAGATTAGATTCAACTTTATTGTCATTACACATGTACAAGTACAAGGTAACGAAATGCAGTTTAGGT
This sequence comes from Puntigrus tetrazona, assembly GCF_018831695.1. Lineage (NCBI taxonomy): Eukaryota > Metazoa > Chordata > Actinopteri > Cypriniformes > Cyprinidae > Puntigrus > Puntigrus tetrazona. The sequence continues at coordinate 145,642 of NC_056700.1, forward strand.
CTAACCAGGAGTGCAATAAGCAGCAAGTGCAGGATATAGGTACAAATATAAATATAAATTACAAAGATAAATATGTACAAATTAAATTACAGATGAGAAGGGGAATTTACAGTGATTATGTGTAAACAATTTACAGATCGTTATGTACATAAGAAAGAAAGAGCAGGATATACAGGATATGTATAGACAATTTACAAGAGTATGTACAGTGGATATGTACATACATTTACAAAGATATATACAGTGGAGTGCAATGAATGTTAACAGTGCATTTTTGTATTTTTGTTTTAATGGGGTGGGTGGGGCAGACATCAGTGGGGGTAGAATTCAGTAGTGAGACAGCTCTGGTAAAAAGCTGTTCCTCAGTCTACTTGTTCTAGTCCGGGGAATCTGAATCGCCTGCCAGATGGCAGGAGGGAAAACAGTTTGTGGGCAGGGTGAGAGGAGTCCTTAAGAATACTGCGTGCCTCGACGCAAACAGTGTTTCTTCTGGATGTCCTCAATGGATGGAAGTGGAGTTCCGTGATGCGCTGGGCAGTTTTCACCACCCGCTGCAGTGCTCTTACGCTCAGCAACAGAGCAGCTCCCATACCAGACTGTGACACAGTTTGTTAGGATGCTCTCTATTGTACAGCGATAGAAGTTCACCAGGATGGCTGAGGACAGCTGGTTCTTCTTAAGATCTTAACATCTTAACATCTAAACAAAGATTGTAAATTGATGCAGATCAGTTTATTAATGAGCTCCTACCGTTTCCAATATTGCTCCAGGAGAAAACCAGTCTAAGCAGTTGTTTTTTTGCAGAGCCATGTGCAATTCAATAATAAGTACAGATATTTATACAGTGTAATTTTTTTTTTAAAACAGAGTAATATTATTTAACAAGAACTTACTATAGAGTTAGTATTATGGTGTGGTTTAAAATTACTGCATGTAACTCAGTTTTTATTACAGTTAGTACATGTAACAAGACATTGTAAATGAAAAATAACTGCCTTAATGCAGGATACGTCGATATTTCTCTAAAAACCAGGCCATGTTTGGTTCACATGCCTTTTGTCAGTGCTGACTGAAAGCAAACTGCCGGCTTCATGCCAAGTTAGGGCCGGAAGTCTTTTTGCTACCTGCGAATGTTCAGTGTTTGTCTTGTGAGGACACTTGTATTTACTACTCTGAAAGATTTTGTGGCTTAGGCTATTGTAGACTTGGATCACACGCTAATTGTAAAACAAAACAAAACAAAAAAAAAACAAAAACACAGTAATTACTGGGCAGTAAAAGGTGAGAAAGCGTGCAATTTCAAACACAGCCTAGGAAACCGTAGACCAGCCAATCAATATCGAATAATAATTGACCATTAGCAAAAAGCTTGATTGACATGCCATCTGACCAATCAGAACGTGTATTTTACGTTGCTGACCGATTTCGCCCGACATCTAGAGCTGCCGGTCAATAAGTATTGGTAAATGTTAAGTTAAATGTTTGTTGTTAAAAAAATAAAATAATCTGTCAAAACGTGTGCACTTATTATTCTGTGGACAAAATCCCGTGAACTTCGCCCTGATATGTTTATGCACTCGTGCGCTCATCTGTTTTCAATGCAGCTCAATTTGGTTCGCTTATGTAATCTTCTCACTCATTGAACTGTGACTGGCCCTTTACTGCAAATATACCATGGCTGTGACACTGAAGTAATGAAACTACGACGCATTGGGCTTTAAAAAAATAAATAAATAAAATAAAAATCACGTTTCTGATTAGTAACCACCGCTGTATCCCTTCTATACTTAACCACAAATCAGACAGAATATTACATTAACTTCGGTGAACTTAATATGGTGTGATGTTCATTCATTTTCGTTTCATGCTTTATGTAAACATAAAAAAGACGATCAGCTCAAACACGTGAACCCAAGAGGCAATATAGTGATCTGTCACGACGCTTTAAAAAAACATAAAACGCTAGTTTGAATTTATTTTAAAATGACACAATTTAAAAGCTGTCACCTTGTTTAGTATCAAAAGCAACGTGATCTGTCTTCTCTGTCGGTGTGTCTGTTTTCTTTGCTATGCATTTTCGTGAAAACACGTGTGTAGTGTGAGAGCAGCATTGCACGTCATGGCGACTGAAAACGGTCAATTAAACGGAACATGTGATTTACCTTTAAATTAGGCTTTAATTCATTGAACGTGTGAGTGCTTAAAGTGGCAGGTACCGCGACTGTATTTAAGAAACGCATCACTTGCTTCACAGCGCGTGCTGTGATGGCGTCTTGGAAAATGCGGGGAAGGTTGTTGTTTTTATTGAGTATTTTAACGTGTATTACTTTAGTACACTGTAGAAGTTTGTCTCAGTTTTCTGGAACGGAAAAAACAAACGATGGACGTGGACGTGGTGATGCTGGAGTCTTGGGTATGTTATTAGTGCTTGCTGTAATATCAGTGTATGGGTTTTTTTTTTTTTTTTTTTTTTAAATACTAATAAAAAAAATATATATATATATTTTTTTTTAAGGCCTGTGGAACAAAATGTTCATGAAAGGGCAACTACTCAGTTCCTCTAAAGCAGCCTGGGATGCCATGTCTCCAAGTTAAGGTGTGGTGACGATCTCATGAGTTTACAACTTGGTGGTCCAGACGTGGCAAACGCTGAACTTTGTCAAGGTAACCTGTGAATTCTTTATCCCTTGCTTTCTAAATTTTATCCCAAATCAACTAGTCTTTTAGTACCAATTTGTCACAATAGCTACAGTCCAAAAGCTTCGTTTCTAATGGTCTTTATACCTTTGACAGGCAATGGGGTGCCTGTTCCCTCACTCATCTGCCACCTGACTGTGGTCACACCACACTCACTAACAGAGGTCTTGTCTATGCTACTCCCTATGATGGATGTGGTGTTGCAGCAAAGGTATTGCTTTCTCTATTCTGTTTTGCATGACCACAGAGTACTGTTGACTAACTTGTATTAATGATTACTTTCAGGGAGGGCATTATGTGATGCAGATACTGTGGCAGGGAAACACTGCAGTAATATCTTGTCCTATGCCCTCCACCACTGCAACTGCAACACTGAAACCCCCATCTCCTGGTTATCAAGAGTATTTGCAAGGGTTTTGGCCTTTTCCAGTTATCTTTATCCTGGAAGGGTTTATTCTATGTCTATGCAAACAGACACACCTGTTACAACTACCGTAGTTTCTCAAGTACCAGATGGAAAGCCTCAACGTCCCCAAATACCCCAGCTGCCTTGGCCCTATGGCTATCCTGGATACCCTTTTGGTGACCCAAACCTTGTCCCATCCTCGGGCTCTGACGCTGCGCCAGGTGGCCAAGGACCAGATGGAAAGCCTCAACGTCCCAAATTCCCCAGCTGCCTTGGCCCTTTCTATGGCTATCCTGGATACCCTTTTGGTGACCCAAACCTGTCCCATCCTCGGGCTCTGACGCTGCGCCAGGTGGCCAAGGACCAGATGGAAAGCCTCAACGTCCCAAATTCCCCAGCTGCCTTGGCCCTATGGCTATCCTGGATACCCTTTTGGTGACCCAAACCTTGTCCCATCCTCGGCTCTGACGCTGTGCCGGGTGGCTGGCGCCGGGTGGCCGGCGCCGGGTGGCCAAGTGCCGGGTGGCCAAGGCGCCGGGTGCTGGCGCCGGTGGCTGGTGCCGGTGGCCAAGTGCCGGGTGGCTGGCGCCGGGTGGCTGGCGCAGTGCCGGAGTCAAGTGCCGGGTGGCCAGCGCCGGGAGTCCAAGTGCCGGAGTCCAAGTGCGGGGAGTCTGCGTGCCGGAGTCTGGCGCCGGAGTCCGCCGCGCCGGAGTCTAAGTGCGAGGAGTCAAGTGGAGTCAAGTGCCGGAGTCTGGTGCCGGGAGTCTAAGTGCCGGAGTCTGGCGCCGGAGTCTGCGTTGGAGTCCAAGTGCCGGGAGTCTGGTGCCGGAGTCTGTGCTGGAGTCTGGTGCTGGGTCTGGCAAGTGCTGTGCCGGAGTCTGGTGCCGGGGAGTCTGGTGCCGGAGTCTAAGTGCCGAGTCTGGTGCCGGAGTCTGGGTGCTGGAGTCTGCGTGCCGGGAGTCAAGTGCCGGGAGTCTGGGTGCCGGGAGTCTGGTGCTGGAGTCTAAGTGCTGGAGTCTGGGTGCTGGAGTCCAAGTGCCGGGAGTCTAAGTGCTGGAGTCTGCGCTGAGTCTGGTGCTGGAGTCTGTGCTGGAGTCTAGTGCTGGAGTCTGGTGCTGGAGTCTGGTGCTGGAGTCCAAGTGCTGGAGTCAAGTGCTGGAGTCCAAGTGCTGGAGTCTGGTGCCGGAGTCTGGTGCTGAGTCTGGCGTGCCGGAGTCTGGGTGCCGGAGTCCAAGTGCCGGAGTCTGCGCCGGGAGTCCAAGTGCTGGAGTCTAAGTGCCGGAGTCTGGTGCTGGGGAGTCCAAGTGCTGGAGTCTGGCGCCGGGAGTCTGGTGCCGGAGTCTGGCGTGCTGAGTCCAAGTGCTGGAGTCTAAGTGCTGGAGTCTGGCGTGCTGGAGTCTAAGTGCTGGAGTCTAAGTGCTGGAGTCTAAGTGCTGGAGTCTAAGTGCTGGAGTCTAAGTGCCGGAGTCTGGGTGCTGAGTCTAAGTGCTGAGTCCAAGTGCTGGAGTCTAAGTGCTGGAGTCTATGCTGGAGTCTGGCGTGCTGGAGTCTAAGTGCTGGAGTCTGGGCGTTGGAGTCTAAGTGCTGGAGTCTGGTGCTGGAGTCTAAGTGCCGGAGTCTAAGTGCCGGAGTCTGGTGCTGGGAGTCTAAGTGCCGGAGTCTGGCGTGCTGGAGTCTAAGTGCTGGAGTCTGTGCAAGTGCGGGAGTCTGAGTCCAAGTGCCGGGAGTCTAAGTGCTGGAGTCAAGTGCTGGGAGTCTGGTGCTGGGTCCAAGTGCCGGAGTCCAAGTGCTGGAGTCTGGCTGGAGTCTAAGTGCCGGAGTCTGGTGCGCCGGAGTCTAAGTGCGGGAGTCTAAGTGCTGGAGTCTGGCGTGCTGGAGTCCAAGTGCTGGAGTCTAAGTGCCGGAGTCTAAGTGCCGGAGTCCGTGGCAAGTGCTGGAGTCCAAGTGCCGAGTCTCAAGTGCCGGGAGTCAAGAAGTGCCGGGAGTCCGGTGCCGGAGTCCAAGTGCCGGAGTCCAAGTGCCGGAGTCCAAGTGCCGGAGTCCGTGCCGGGTCCAAGTGCCGGAGTCCGCGCCGAGTCAAAGCGCCGGAGTCCAAGTGCCGGGAGTCCAAGTGCCGGACAAGTCAAGCCTCAACGTCCCAAATACTCCCCAGCTGCCTTGGCCCTATGGCTATCCTGGCTACCCTTTTGGTGACCCAAACCTTGTTCCGCCCCTCAGGCCTCTGACACTGGACCAGATGGAAAGCCTCAACGCCCCAAATACCCCCAGCTGCCTTGGCCCCATGGCTATCCTGGCTACCCTTTGGTGACCCAAACCTTGTTCCGTCCTCAGGCTCTGACACTGACCAGATGGAAAGCCTCAACGTCCCAAATACCCCAGCTGCCTTGGCCCTATGGCTATCCTGGCTACCCTTTTGGTGACCCAAACCTTGTTCCGTCCTCAGGCTCTGACACTGGACCAGGTGGCCAAGGACCAGATGGAAATCCTCCTTTGCAAGGCTCTTATCCAAAATACCCAGTTCAGTCTCCTCCCACTGCACAGCCTGTAACCACTACTCCTCAACCCTGTACTACAACTGCAGCTGCTGAATGCTGGCCCTCTGCCAACCAGCCTGATGTGCCACCCCAGCAATATGTACCTCCCAGCTCTGTACTGTATGAAAATACCCCTTTGCACTTCAATTTGTGGACTTTTTGGACCCCAACTCTTTCCCATGAAGCTGAGGATTGTGGCTAGATGCGTTGAATTAGACTGGTAATGTGCTGTACGTGGCTTTCAAAGATTTGCCTCCTGATTTAATGGTAATCTAAAGTGATTCCTGTTCATGAACATTCTGCGTTTTTTGTCCTGTCTTCAATTGCTAAATAAACTTGATCAAAAAATGTATCATTCTGTGTTTTCCTTTTTTTGGTGAAGAAAAAGTGAATGCGTATATAGAATGAAAAGCAGGTTTACATGACAAATGTCTGTTCTAGTACTAATTTTAGCACTAATGAGTCGTAGCGTAGCGTACGCGTAGCGTAGGTTTTTTTTTTTATATGGTAACCAGTTATTGTATCACAAGTCATGCTATACTACCCAGTGTATAGTTACACTTTTACACAGCGTGTACCCTTATCTGTGGAGATGCCACAAAACCATCATCCTAGTTTACAGAAGTGAACATTGAAGACATTTGTGCACAGGCTGTTTTTGTAGAATACTAACCAGTCTAATGCACCGCTTTCTGTGAGAAGTGCATCACTGGTTTTTACAAATGCAAAAATGTAACACTTCTCACTTTATTTTAGTTAAATGTAATGGTTTACTAATAAGACCAACAACTAACTGATAATTGTGAATTTAAAAAATTACATTTAAGTTGATTCATCTTTTCCACTGCACTTTCACTATAAACTTCAGAATGGGGCTTAATCTATCCTCAGAGATCAGCTTTGATGCCCCATTGTCACTCATGGTATAAAGTCCTCTGATAATACATTAAACAAGATCTGGATTCAGAGTTCTAGCGGCTGCAGGAGGAGGAGGAGGCACGTGTAGCTCTGGCCTTGGCCCGTCCCATGGCCTCCATGCAGGTGGAGATGGAGAGATAGATCCAGTCACACAAGTGTCCAAGAATAGTGCTGTGTTGGGTTATCTCGCTGTACTTTTCTCCTCAGATTGCTTGCGAATAAGAAAAAACGTTCAAATATACTATAGCATTGTTTTTGTGTTATAGTTACCACATCAGCCCCACATCAGTGAGTCTAATGAAGAGAAATCTGAGGCCTGTGGACCTGAGATGGCATAGGAGTCTCATCACCAATGACCTGCACTGTCAGATACAAGATACTTTATTTTCTGATTTCGTTTATTTTCGTCTGTTTAATGTAAAATATACAATATAAATAGGTGTTGAGACTATTTCACTCAAACGGCTCTTTACGAGGAAGGATCAACCTACAAGGCAAAATAAAACACAAGACAAGTTTTTGGATTTTTAGCTTGCAAGGATTGTGCTGTCGCTTGCAAGCGGGAGAAAAGCAGGTTTCTCTTTTGCCTCCCTTTGCCTCCACACGGGTCTCAGTCCGCCTGAGGCGGGCCGCAAGCCTTTGCCTCCTTTTGCCTCCGAAGGGTCAAAGTTGCATAATGTCAATACACAACTCTAACAATAGGTTAGGTTCAGTGTTGAAAAGTGAAAAATTTTGTTTTTCTATGCATTTGTCTACTTGTTCAGTTTTTACTAAATTGCATTTTTAAATTACACTTTTATACAAGCCTTCATGAAAAGAATGGTTGGCACTTTTATGTATAAAATAACTACCATGACAGCTTGGCTGAATTAAACCCACATAGCAAAACTGGTTTGGCCCAGTGATGGGCCACAGAACCCACTTTCACTCGCCCCAAATACAGGAATAAATTACGTTACATGAGTGGGTCGTGGCATTGCTATATCTCAGCAAAATGTATGACTACAGCTGGCCCTAATCTGGTTCTATGTAGGACTGAATAAATTGTTCCACGTGTCAGCCTCAACAAAACCTTCATCTAGCCGCTTTGGGCCACCTTGAAAACATCTATGTTTCTCGTCCATGAACAAAAGGCACTGTGCACACAACTTTTCTGAATCTGATTCAGTCCACAAACAAGTGGCAATGTGCTTGAACATCTGACTCAGTTTATGAACAAGCAGCAGTGTGCACACAACTCTTCAACATCCAATCAAGTCACAAGTCCATTAACCTGTTGTACTCCCTGACAGTTTGTCTTCATCCTCTCTCTCATGACGCCATCCCTATCCGGGCCAGATATAGCTATTTTTTTGATGGTTGAGCTCGATTTCTTTTCTGTGGCTGCAGAAGTCAGGTGGTTTTGTGTCATAGCCATTGAAACATACAGCAAGTAAACATGGTTTGAAAATAGCTTTTGTATCAACAGCTAACGCGAATATTGGATTTTACAGAACCTATTGACAGATATTTTGTAACATTAGATTAGATTAGATTAGATTCAACTTTATTGTCATTACACATGTACAAGTACAAGGTAACGAAATGCAGTTTAGGTCTAACCAGGAGTGCAATAAGCAGCAAGTGCAGGATATAGGTACAAATATAAATATAAATTACAAAGATAAATATGTACAAATTAAATTACAGATGAGAAGGGGGAATTTACAGTGATTATGTGTAAACAATTTACAGATCGTTATGTACATAAGAAAGAAAGAGCAGGATATACAGGATATGTATAGACAATTTTACAAGAGTATGTACAGTGGATATGTACATACATTTACAAAGATATATACAGTGGAGTGCAATGAATGTTAACAGTGCATTTTTGTATTTTTGTTTTAATGGGGTGGGTGGGGCAGACATCAGTGGGGGGGTAGAATTCAGTAGTGAGACAGCTCTGGTAAAAAGCTGTTCCTCAGTCTACTTGTTCTAGTCCGGGGAATCTGAATCTGCCTGCCAGATGGCAGGAGGGAAAACAGTTTGTGGGCAGGGTGAGAGGAGTCCTTAAGAATACTACTGTGCTCGACGCAAACAGTGTTTCTTCTGGATGTCCTCAATGGATGGAAGTGGAGTTCGTGATGCGCTGGGCAGTTTTCACCACCCGCTGCAGTGTGCCGTACGCTCAGCAACAGAGCAGCTCCCATACCAGACTGTGACACAGTTTGTTAGGATGCTCTCTATTGTACAGCGATAGAAGTTCACCAGGATGGCTGAGGACAGCTGGTTCTTCTTAAGATCTTAACATCTTAACATCTAAACAAAGATTGTAAATTGATGCAGATCAGTTTATTAATGAGCTCCTACCGGTTTCCAATATTGCTCCAGGAGAAAACCAGTCTAAGCAGTTGTTTTTTTTGCAGAGCCATGTGCAATTCAATAATAAGTACAGATATTTATACAGTGTAATTTTTTATTTAAAACAGAGTAATATTATTTAACAAGAACTTACTATAGAGTTAGTATTATGGTGTGGTTTAAAAAATTACTGCATGTAACTCAGTTTTTATTACAGTTAGTACATGTAACAAGACATTGTAAATGAAAAAATAACTGCCTTAATGCAGGATACGTCGATATTTCTCTAAAAACCAGGCCATGTTTGGTTCACATGCCTTTTGTCAGTGCTGACTGAAAGCAAACTGCCGGCTTCATGCCAAGTTAGGGCGGAAGTCTTTGCTACCTGCGAATGTTCAGTGTTTGTCTTGTGAGGACACTTGTATTTACTTACTCTGAAAGATTTTGTGGCTTAGGCTATTGTAGACTTGGATCACACGCTAATTGTAAAACAAAACAAAACAAAAAAACAAAACACAGTAATTACTGGGCAGTAAAAGGTGAGAAAGTGCAATTTCAAACACAGCCTAGGAAACCGTGAGACCAGCCAATCAATATCGAATAATAATTGACCATTAGCAAAAGCTTGATTGACATGCCATCTGACCAATCAGAACGTATTTTACGTTGTTGATCGATTTCACCGACATCTAGAGCTGCCGGTCAATAAGTATTGGTAAATGTTAAGTTAAATGTTTGTTGTTAAAAATAAAATAATCTGTCAAAACGTGTGCACTTATTATTCTGTGGACAAAATCCCGTGAACTTCGCCCTGATATGTTTATGCACTCGCAGCTGTCATCTATTTTCAATGCAGCTCAATTTGGTTCGCTTATGTAATCTTCTCACTCATTGAACTGTGACTGGCCCTTTACTGCAAATATACCATGGCTGTGACACTGAAGTAATGAAACTACGACGCATTGGGCTTTAAAAATAAATAAATAAAATAAAAATCACGTTTCTGATTAGTAACCACCGCTGTATCCCTTCTATACTTAACCACAAATCAGACAGAATATTACATTAACTTCGTGAACTTAATATGGTGTGATGTTCATTCATTTTCGTTTCATGCTTTATGTAAACATAAAAAGACGATCAGCTCAAACACGTGAACCCAAGAGGCAATATAGTGATCTGTCACGACGCTTTAAAAAACATAAAACGCTAGTTTGAATTTATTTTAAAATGACACAATTTAAAAGCTGTCACCTTGTTTAGTATCAAAAGCAACGTGATCTGTCTTCTCTGTCGGTGTGTCTCTGTTTTCTTTGCTATGCATTTTCGTGAAAACACGTGTGTAGTGTGAGAGCAGCATTGCACGTCATGGCGACTTGAAAACGGTCAATTAAACGGAACATGTGATTTACCTTTAAATTAGGCTTTAATTCATTGAACGTGTGAGTGCTTAAAGTGGCAGGCACCGTGACTGTATTTAAGAAACGATCACTTGCTTCACAGGCGTGTGCTGTGATGGCGTCTTGGAAAATGCTGCGGGGAAGGTTGTTGTTTTTATTGAGTATTTTAACGCAGTATTACTTTAGTACACTGTAGAAGTTTGTCTCAGTTTTCTGGAACGGAAAAAACAAACGATGGACGTGGGCGTGGTGATGCTGGAGTCTTGGGTATGTTATTAGTGCTTGCTGTAATATCAGTGTATGGGTTTTTTTTTTTTTTTTTTTTTTTTTTTTTTTTAATATTAATAAAAAAAAATATATATATATATTTTTTTTTTTTTAGGCCTGTGGAACAAAATGTTCATGAAAGGGCAACTACTCAGTTCCTCTAAAGCAGCCTGGGATGCCATGTCTCCAAGTTAAGGTGTGGTGACGATCTCATGAGTTTACAACTTGGTGGTCCAGACGTGGCAAACGTTGAACTTTGTCAAGGTAACCTGTGAATTCCTTATCCCCTTGCTTTCTAAATTTTATCCCAAATCAACTAGTCTTTTAGTACCAATTTGTCACAATAGCTACAGTCCAAAAGCTTCGTTTCTAATGGTCTTTATACCTTTGACAGGCAATGGGTGCCTGTTCCCACTCATCTGCCACCTGACTGTGGTCACACCACACTCACTAACAGAGGTCTTGTCTATGCTACTCCCTATGATGGATGTGGTGTTGCGCAAAAGGTATTGCTTTCTCTATTCTGTTTTGCATGACCACAGAGTACTGTTGACTAACTTGTATTAATGATTACTTTCAGGGAGGGCATTATGTGATGCAGATACTGTGGCAGGGAAACACTGCAGTAATATCTTGTCCTATGCCCTCCACCACTGCAACACTGAAACCCCATCTCCTGGTTATCAAGAGTATTTGCAAGGGTTTGGCCTTTTTCCAGTTATCTTTATCCTGGAAGGGTTTATTCTATGTCTATGCAAACAGACACACCTGTTACAACTACACCGTAGTTTCTCAAGTACCAGATGGAAAGCCTCAACGTCCCAAATACCCCCAGCTGCCTTGGCCCTATGGCTATCCTGGATACCTTTTGGTGACCCCAAACCTTGTCCCATCCTCGGGCTCTGACGCTGCGCCAGGTGGCCAAGGACCAGATGGAGTCTGGCGTGCTGAAGCCTCAACGTCCCAAATACCCCAGCTGCCTTGGCCCTGTATGGCTATGGCTATCCTGGATACCCTTTTGGTGACCCAAACCTTGTCCCATCCTCGGGCTCTGACGCTGCGCCAGGTGGCCAAGGACCAGATGGAAAGCCTCAACGCCCCAAATTCCCAGCTGCCTTGGCCCTATGGCTATCCTGGATACCCTTTGGTGACCTCCAAACCTTGTCCCATCCTCGGGCTCTGACGCTGTGCCGGAGTCCAAGTGCCGGAGTCCAAGTCTAAGTGCGGAGTCCAAGTGCCGGAGTCCAGTGCCGGAGTCCAAGCGCCGAGTCCGCGCAAGGGAGTCCAAGTGCTGGAGTCCAAGTGCCGGGAGTCCAAGTGCCGGGAGTCCAAGTGCCGGAGTCCAAGTGCCGCCGGAGTCCAAGTGCCGAGTCCAAGTGCCGGGAGTCTGTGCGCCGGAGTCCGCGCCGGGAGTCAAGTGCCGGGAGTCCGCGTGCCGGAGTCCAAGTGCCGGGAGTCTGCGCGCTGGAGTCCAAGTGCCGGGAGTCTGAGTGCGGCGAGTCCAAGTCTGCCGGGAGTCCGCGCTGGAGTCCAAGTGCTGGAGTCTAAGTGCCGGGGAGTCAAGCGTGCCGGAGTCCAAGAGTCTAAGTCCAAGTGCCGGAGTCAAGTCAAGCCTCAACGTCCCAAATACCCCCAGCTGCCTTGGCCTGGCGTTGATGGCTATCCTGGCTACCCTTTGGTGACCCAAACCTTGTTCGTCCTCAGGCTCTGACACTGGACCAGATGGAAAGCCTCAACGTCCCAAATACTCCCTCAGCTGCCTTGGCCCTATGGCTATCTCTGGGCTACCCTTTGGTGACTCCAAACCTTGTTCCGTCCTCAGGCTCTGACACTGGACCAGATGGAAAGCCTCAACGTCCCAAATACCCCCAGCTGCCTTGGCCCTATGGCTATCCTGGCTACCCTTTTGGTGACTCCAAACCTTGTTCCGTCCTCAGGCTCTGACACTGACCAGGTGGCCAAGGACCAGATGGAAATCCTCCTTGCAAGGCTCTTATCCAAAATACCCAGTTCAGTCTCTCTCCCACTGCACAGCCTGTAACCACTACTCCTCAACCCTGTACTACAACTGCAGCTGCTGAATGCTGGCCCTCTGCCAACCAGCCTGATGTGCCACCCCAGCAATATGTACCTCCCAGCTCTGTACTGTATGAAAAATACCCCTTTGCACTTCAATTTGTGGACTTTTGGACCCCAACTCTTTCCCATGAAGCTGAGGATTGTGGCTAGACGCGCGTTGAATTAGACTGGTAATGTGCTGTACGTGGCTTTCAAAAGATTTGCCTCCTGATTTAATGGTAATCTAAAGTGATTCCTGTTCATGAACATTCTGCGCTTTTTGTCCTGTCTTCAATTGCTAAATAAACTTGATCAAAAATGTATCATTCTGTGTTTCTTTTTTGGTGAAGAAAAAGTGAATGCGTATATATAGAATGAAAAGCAGGTTTATATGACAAATGTCTGTTCTAGTACTAATTTTAGCACTAATGAGTGCGAGCGCACGCAGAGCGTAGCGTAGGTTTTTTTTATATGGTAACCAGTTATTGTATCACAAGTCATGCTATACTACCCAGTGTATAGTTACACTTTACACAGCGTGTAATTCTTTATCTGTGGAGATGCCACAAACCATCATCCTAGTTTACAGAAGTGAACATTGAAGACATTTGTGCACAGGCTGTTTTTGTAGAATACTAACCAGTCTAATGCACCGCTTTCTGTGAGAAGTGCATCACTGGTTTTACAAATGCAAAAATGTAACACTTTCACTTTATTTTAGTTAAATGTAATGGTTTACTAATAAGACCAACAACTAACTGATAATTGTGAATTTAAAAAATTACATTTAAGTTGATTCATCTTTTTCCACTGCACTTTCACTATAAACTTCAGAATGGGGCTTAATCTATCCTCAGAGATCAGCTTTGATGCCCCATTGTCACTCATGGTATAAAGTCCTCTGATAATACATTAAACAAGATCTGGATTCAGAGTTCTAGCGGCTGCAGGAGGAGGAGGAGGCAGCGTGTAGCTCTGGCCTTGGCCCGTCCCATGGCCTCCATGCAGGTGGAGATGGAGAGATAGATCCAGTCACACAAGTGTCCAAGAATAGTGCTGTGTTGGGTTATCCTCGCTGTACTTTTCTCCTCAGATTGCTTGTAATAAGAAAAACGTTCAAATATACTATAGCATTGTTTTGTGTTATAGTTACTACATCAGCCCCACATCAGTGAGTCTAATGAAGAGAAATCTGAGGCCTGTGGACCTGAGATGTATAGGAGTCTCATCACCAATGACCTGCACTGTCAGATACAAGATACTTTATTTTCTGATTTCGTTTATTTTCGTCTGTTTAATGTAAAATATACAATATAAATAGGTGTTGAGACTATTTCACTCAAACGGCTCTTTACGAGGAAGGATCAACCCAAGGCAAAATAAAACACAAGACAAGTTTTTGGATTTTAGCTTGCAAGGATTGTGCTGTCGTTTGCAAGCGGGAGAAAAGCAGGTTTCTCTCTTTGCCTCCTTTGCCTCCACATCGGTCTCAGTCCGCCTGAGGCGGGCCGGGCAAGCCCTTTGCCTCCTTTTGCCTCCGAAGGGTCAAAGTTGCATAATGTCAATACACAACTCTAACAATAGGGTTAGGTTCAGTGTTGAAAAGTGAAAATTTTTGTTTTTCTATGCATTTGTCTACTTGTTCAGTTTTTACTAAATTGCATTTTTAAATTACACTTTTATACAAGCCTTCATGAAAAGAATGGTTGGCACTTTTATGTATAAAATAACTACCATGACAGCTTGGCTGAATTAAACCCACATAGCAAAACTGGTTTGGCCCAGTGATGGGCCACAGAACCCACTTTCACTCGCCCCAAATACAGGAATAAATTACGTTATATGAGTGGGTCGTGGCATTGCTATATCTCAGCAAAATGTATGACTACAGCTGGCTCCTAATCTGGTTCTATGTAGGACTGAATAAATTGCTTCCACGTGTCAGCCTCAACAAAACCTTCATCTAGCTTTCGCTTTGGGCCACCTTGAAAAACATCTATGTTTCGTCCATGAACAAAAGGCACTGTGCACACAACTTTTCTGAATCTGATTCAGTCCACAAACAAGTGGCAATGTGCTTGAACATCTGACTCAGTTTATGAACAAGCAGCAGTGTGCACACAACTCTTCAACATCCAATCAAGTCACAAGTCCATTAACCTGTTGTACTCTCCTGACAGTTTGTCTTCATCCTCTCTCTCATGACGCCATCCCCTATCCGGGCCAGATATAGCTATTTTTGATGGTTGAGTCGATTTCTTTTTCTGTGGCTGCAGAAGTCAGGTGGTTTTGTGTCATAGCCATTGAAACATACAGCAAGTAAACATGGTTTGAAAATAGCTTTTGTATCAACAGCTAACGCGAATATTGGATTTTACAGAACCTATTGACAGATATTTTGTAACATTAGATTAGATTAGATTAGATTCAACTTTATTGTCATTACACATGTACAAGTACAAGGTAACGAAATGCAGTTTAGGTCTAACCAGGAGTGCAATAAGCAGCAAGTGCAGGATATAGGTACAAATATAAATATAAATTACAAAGATAAATATGTACAAATTAAATTACAGATGAGAAGGGGAATTTACAGTGATTATGTGTAAACAATTTACAGATCGTTATGTACATAAGAAAGAAAGAGCAGGATATACAGGATATGTATAGACAATTTTACAAGAGTATGTACAGTGGATATGTACATACATTTACAAAGATATATACAGTGGAGTGCAATGAATGTTAACAGTGCATTTTTGTATTTTTGTTTTAATGGGGTGGGTGGGGCAGACATCAGTGGGGGTAGAATTCAGCAGTGAGACAGCTCTGTAAAAAGCTGTTCCTCAGTCTACTTGTTCTAGTCCGGGAATCTGAATCGCCTGCCAGATGGCAGGAGGGAAAACAGTTTGTGGGCAGGGTGAGAGGAGTCCTTAAGAATACTGCGTGCTCGACGCAAACAGTGTTTCTTCTGGATGTCCTCAATGGATGGAAGTGGAGTTCCGGTGATGCGCTGGGCAGTTTTCACCACCCGCTGCAGTGCTCTTACGCTCAGCAACAGAGCAGCTCCCATACCAGACTGTGACACAGTTTGTTAGGATGCTCTCTATTGTACAGCGATAGAAGTTCACCAGGATGGCTGAGGACAGCTGGTTCTTCTTAAGATCTTAACATCTTAACATCTAAACAAAGATTGTAAATTGATGCAGATCAGTTTATTAATGAGCTCCTACCGGTTTCCAATATTGCTCCAGGAGAAAACCAGTCTAAGCAGTTGTTTTTTTTGCAGAGCCATGTGCAATTCAATAATAAGTACAGATATTTATACAGTGTAATTTTTTATTTAAAACAGAGTAATATTATTTAACAAGAACTTACTATAGAGTTAGTATTATGGTGTGGTTTAAAATTACTGCATGTAACTCAGTTTTATTACAGTTAGTACATGTAACAAGACATTGTAAATGAAAAATAACTGCCTTAATGCAGGATACGTCGATATTTCTCTAAAAACCAGGCCATGTTTGGTTCACATGCCTTTTGTCAGTGCTGACTGAAAGCAAACTGCCGGCTTCATGCCAAGTTAGGGCCGGAAGTCTTTGCTACCTGCGAATGTTCAGTGTTTGTCTTGTGAGGACACTTGTATTTACTACTCTGAAAGATTTTGTGGCTTAGGCTATTGTAGACTTGGATCACACGCTAATTGTAAACAAACAAAACAAAAAAACAAAAACACAGTAATTACTGGGCAGTAAAAGGTGAGAAAGCGTGCAATTTCAAACACAGCCTAGGGAACCGTAGACCAGCCAATCAATATCGAATAATAATTGACCATTAGCAAAAGCTTGATTGACATGCCATCTGACCAATCAGAACGTGTATTTTACGTTGCTGACCGATTCGCCCGACATCTAGAGCTGCCGTCAATAAGTATTGGTAAATGTTAAGTTAAATGTTTGTTGTTAAAAAATAAAATAATCTGTCAAAACGTGTGCACTTATTATTCTGTGGACAAAATCCGTGAACTTCGCCCTGATATGTTTATGCACTCGTGCGCTCATCTGATTTTCAATGCAGCTCAATTTGGTTCGCTTATGTAATCTTCTCACTCATTGAACTGTGACTGGCCCTTTACTGCAAATATACCATGGCTGTGACACTGAAGTAATGAAACTACGACGCATTGGGCTTTAAAAAAATAAATAAATAAAATAAAAATCACGTTTCTGATTAGTAACCACCGCTGTATCCTTCTATACTTAACCACAAATCAGACAGAATATTACATTAACTTCGGTGAACTTAATATGGTGTGATGTTCATTCATTTTCGTTTCATGCTTTATGTAAACATAAAAAGACGATCAGCTCAAACACGTGAACCCAAGAGGCAATATAGTGATCTGTCACGACGCTTTAAAAAACATAAAACGCTAGTTTGAATTTATTTTAAATGACACAATTTAAAAGCTGTCACCTTGTTTAGTATCAAAAGCAACGTGATCTGTCTTCTCTGTCGGTGTGTCTGTTTTTTGCTATGCATTTTCGTGAAAACACGTGTGTAGTGTGAGAGCAGCATTGCACGTCATGGCGACTGAAAACGGTCAATTAAACGGAACATGTGATTTACCTTTAAATTAGGCTTTAATTCATTGAACGTGTGAGTGCTTAAAGTGGCAGGTACCGCACTGTATTTAAGAAACGCATCACTTGCTTCATGGCGTGTGCTGTGATGGCGTCTTGGAAAATGCGGGGAAGGTTGTTGTTTTTATTGAGTATTTTAACGTGTATTACTTTAGTACACTGTAGAAGTTTGTCTCAGTTTTCTGGAACGGAAAAAACAAACGATGGACGTGGACGTGGTGATGCTGGAGTCTTGGGTATGTTATTAGTGCTTGCTGTAATATCAGTGTATGGGTTTTTTTTTTTTTTTTTTTTTTTTAACATAATAAAAAAAAATATATATATATATATATATATATTTTTTTTTTTAAGGCCTGTGGAACAAAATGTTCATGAAAGGGCAACTACTCAGTTCCTCTAAAGCAGCCTGGGATGCCATGTCTCCGAAGTTAAGGTGTGGTGGCAATCTCATGAGTTTACAACTTGGTGGTCCAGACGTGGCAAACGTTGAACTTTGTCAAGGTAACCTGTGAATTCCTTCCCCTTGCTTTCTAAATTTTATCCCAAATCAACTAGTCTTTTAGTACCAATTTGTCACAATAGCTACAGTCCAAAAGCTTCGTTTCTAATGGTCTTTATACCTTTTGACAGGCAATGGGGTGCCTGTTCCCCTCACTCATCTGCCACCTGACTGTGGTCACACCACACTCACTAACAGAGGTCTTGTCTATGCTACTCCCTATGATGGATGTGGTGTTGCGCAAAGGTATTGCTTTCTCTATTCTGTTTTGCATGACCACAGAGTACTGTTGACTAACTTGTATTAATGATTACTTTCAGGGAGGGCATTATGTGATGCAGATACTGTGGCAGGGAAACACTGCAGTAATATCTTGTCCTATGCCCTCCACCACTGCAACTGCAACACTGAAACCCCCATCTCCTGGTTATCAAGAGTATTTGCAAGGGTTTTGGCCTTTTCCAGTTATCTTTATCCTGGAAGGGTTTATTCTATGTCTATGCAAACAGACACACCTGTTACAACTACCGTAGTTTCTCAAGTACCAGATGGAAAGCCTCAACGTCCCAAATACCCCAGCTGCCTTGGCCCTATGGCTATCCTGGATACCCTTTGGTGACCCAAACCTTGTCCCATCCTCGGGCTCTGACGCTGCGCCAGGTGCCAAGGACCAGATGGAGAGCCTCAACGTCCCAAATTCCCCCAGCTGCCTTGGCCCTATGGCTATCCTGGATACCCTTTGGTGACCCAAACCTTGTCCATCCTCGGGCTCTGACGCTGCGCCCAGGTGGCCAAGGACCAGATGGAAAGCCTCAACGTGCCCAAATTCCCCAGCTGCCTTGGCCCTATGGCTATCCTGGATACCCTTTTGGTGACCTGGATGCCAAACCTTTGTCCCATCCTCGGGCTCTGACGCTGCGCCAGGTGGCCAAGGACCAGATGGAAAAGCCTCCAAGTGCCCCAAATTCCCCAGCTGCCTTGGCCGGGAGTGGCCCATGGGATACTGGATCCCTGGATACCCTTTTGGACCAAACCTTGTCCCATCCTCGGGCTCTGACGCCAAGTGCCGGGTGGCCAAGTGCCGCCGGGTGGCCGGCGCCGGGAGTGGCCGCGCCGGTGGCCAAGTGCCGGTGGCTGCGCCGTGGTGCCGCGCCAGTGCCGGGCGCCGGCGGGGCGTGCCGGGTGGCTGGTGCCGGGTGGCTGGCGTCCGGGTGGCCGGTGCCGGGTGGCCAAGTGCCGGGAGTCCAAGTGCCGGAGTCCAGTGCCGGGAGTCTGTGCGTCGGAGTCCAAGTGCTGGAGTCCAGTGCTGGAGTCTAAGTGCTGGAGTCCGCGCCGGGAGTCTCAAGTGCCGGGAGTCCGGTGCCGGGAGTCCAAGGCCGAGTCTAAGTGCTGGAGTCTGGTGCCGTTGCAGAGTCTAAGTGCCGGAGTCTAAGTGCCGGAGTCCAAGTGCTGGAGTCTAAGTGCTGGAGTCTAAGTGCCGGGTCTAGTCTAAGTGCTGGAGTCTGGTGCGGCTGCTGGAGTCTCAAGTGCTGGGAGTCTGGTGCTGGAGTGTGCTGGAGTCCAAGTGCCGGAGTCTGGTGCTGGAGTCCAAGTGCGAGAGTCAAGTGCTGGGAGTCAAGTGCCGGAGTCAAGTGCTGGAGTCTAAGTGCTGGGAGTCTGGCCAAGTGCTGGAGTCTGCCGTGCTGGAGTCTAAGTGCTGGAGTCCAAGTGCTGGAGTCTAAGTGCCGGAGTCTGGCGTGCTGGAGTCTGTGCTGGAGTCTGGGTGCCGAGTCAAGTGCTGAGTCCAAGTGCTGGAGTCTAAGTGCTGGAGTCTAAGTGCCGGAGTCCAAGCTGGCGTGCTGGAGTCTGCCGGGAGTCGCTGGAGTCTAGCGCCGGGAGTCTGGAGTCCAAGTGCCGGGAGTCTGGCGTGCTGGAGTCTATGCTGTTGCCGGAGTCCAAGTGCCGGGAGTCCAAGTGCTGAGTCTAAGTGCCGGAGTCTGGCGCTGGAGTCCGGAGTCAAGTGCTGGAGTCTGTGCCGTCCAAGTGCTGAGTCAAGTGCCGGAGTCTGGTGCCGGGAGTCCGGCGTGCCGGAGTCTGTGCGTTGAGTCTGGGAGTGCCGGAGTCTGGCGCTGGAGTCAGGTGTCGGGAGTCAAGTGCTGGAGTCCAAGTGCTGAGTCAAGTGCTGGGAGTCTAAGTGCTGGAGTCCAAGTGCTGGAGTCCAAGTGCTGGAGTCTAAGTGCTGGGTCCAGTCGGGCAAGTGCTGGAGTCCAAGTGCTGGAGTCTGGTGCGGGAGTCTGGTGCTGGAGTCTGGTGCCGGGAGTCCAAGTGCCGGGAGTCTGGCCGGGAGTCAAGTGCTGGGAGTCCAAGTGCCGGAGTCTAAGTGCTGGAGTCTAAGTGCTGGGAGTCCAGAGTGCCGGAGTCTGGGTGCTGGAGTCTGCCGGCGTGCTGGAGTCCAAGTGCTGAGTCTGGTGCTGAGTCTAAGTGCTGGGAGTCTGGTGCCGGAGTCTGGGCGCTGGAGTCTAAGTGCTGGGAGTCTAAGTGCTGGAGTCTCAAGTGCCGGGAGTCAAGTGCGGAGTCTATGCTGGAGTCTGCTGGAGTCAAGTGCTGGAGTCCAAGTGCCGGAGTCTAAGTGCTGAGTCTGGCTGGAGTCAAGTGCTGGAGTCCGGTGCGCGTTGAGTCTGCGTCCGCGCCGGAGTCTAAGTGCTGTGCTGGAGTCCGGCGTGCCGGAGTCTAAGTGCTGGAGTCTAAGTGCCGGGAGTCTGCCGTGCAAGCTGGAGTCTGGTGCCGAGTCCAAGTGCCGGAGTCTAAGTGCCGTGCCGGAGTCCGCGCCGGGAGTCCAAGTGCCGGAGTCCAAGTGCCGGAGTCCGCGCCGGACAAGTCAAGCCTCAACGCCCCAAATACCCCCAGCTCCCTCAACGTCCCAAATACCCCCAGCTGCCTTGGCCTATGGCTATCCTGGCTACCCTTTTTGGTGACCCAAACCTGTTCCGTCCTCAGGCTCTGACACTGACCAGATGGAAAGCGCCAACGCCCCAAATACCCCCAGCTGCCTTGGCCCTATGGCTATCCTGGCTACCCTTTGGTGACCCAAACCTTGTTCCGTCCTCAGGCTCTGACACTGGACCAGGTGGCCAAGGACCAGATGGAAAGCCTTGTGGCAAGATGCGTTGAATTAGGCTGGTAATGTGCTGCACGTGGCTTTCAAAGATTTGCCTCCTGATTTAATGGTAATCTAAAGTGATTCCTGTTCATGAACATGCTGGCTTCTGCGTTTTTTATTTTTTGTCCTGTCTTCAATTTTTCTAAATAAACTTGATCAAAAAATTAGCATTGTGTTTTTTTTTTTTTTTTTTTTCCTTGTAAGTGATTGGGAAATTGGTTATTCTATTACAAATGTCATGCTATACTACCCAGTGTATATTTACATTTTTCCACAGCATGTACCTTTTATCTGTGGAGATGCCATAAAACATCATCCTAGTTTACAGAAGTGAACATTGAAGACATTTGTGCACAGGCTGTTTTTGTAGAATACTAACCAGTCTAATGCACAGCTTTCTGTGAGAAGTGCATCACTGGTTTTTACAAACGCAAAAATGTAACGCTTTCACTTTATTTTAGTTAAATGTAATGGTTTACTAATTCATTCCTGCTGTATGACGGTCTGTTTCTTTAAAAAGCATTGAAATAAAAAGACCAACAACTGATAATTGTGAATTTAAACAATTACATTTAAATTGATTTTTTTTTTTCCACTGCACTTTCATTATAAACTTCAGAATGGGGCTTAATCTATCCTTTGAATGACAGCTGCAGTGATGCAGAGGAAAGCAGGACAGAGATCAGCTTTGATGCACCATTGTCACTCATGGTATAAAGTTCGCTGATAATACATCAAACAAGATCTGGATTCAGAGTTCTAGCGGCTGCAGGAGCAGGAGGCCCGTGTTGCTCTGGCCTTGGCCCGTCCCATGGCCTGCATGCAGGTGGAGATGGAGAGCTAGATCCAGTCACACAAGTGTCCAAGAATAGTACTGCATTGGGTTATTCTCGCTATACTTTCTCCTCAGATTGCTTGCTAATAAGAAAAAAACACAATACGCTCAACTATACTATAACATTGTTTTTGTGTTATAGTTACCACATCAGCCCTCATCAGTGAGTCTAATGAAGAGGAATCTGAGGCCTGTGGACCTGAGATGTATATGAGTCTCATCACCAATGACCTGCACTGTCAGATACAAGATACTTTATTTTCTGATTTTGTTTTTTTGTCTGTTTAATGTAAAATATACAGTATAAATAGGGTTAGGTTCAGTGTTGAAAGGTGAAAATTTTGTTTTTCTATGCATTTGTCTATTTGTTCAGTTTTTACTAAATTGCATTTTTTTTCTCTGTGTCGACTTTAGTTTTTTTTTTTCATTTATGTATTAGATTTTTCTGTTTGAGTGATCTCTTTGCGTTTTCACATGCATTACTTTAGTACACTGTAGAAGTTTGTTGCCATTTTCTGAAACGGCAAAACGAACGATGACGGTGGCGAAGATGTTTCAGCACAAATTGTGTCAGACCAAGAACTTCTCTAATATCAACCATTTCAGTGACGATGCTGCAGTTTCAGGTATGTCATTTGTGCTTGCTGTAACATCAATGTATATAAATATTTAATTGTTTGAATTGTTGAATGTACAACAATTATAAATTTCAGGTCTGCAGAAGAACATGTTTGTCAAAGGGCGACTACTCAGTTCCTCTAAAGGAGCCTGGGATGCCATGTCTCCGAAGGTCACACCACACTCACTAACAGAGTTCTTGTCTATGCTACTCCCTATGATGGATGTGGTGTTGTGCAACAGGTATTGCTTTCTCTGTTCTGTTTTGCATGACCACAGAGTAATGTAGACCAACTTGTGTTCATGATTTCTTTCAGGGAGGGCATTATGTGATGCAGATACTGTGGCAGGGAAACACTGCAGTCATTTCTTATCCTATGCCCTCCACCACTTCAAATGAAACTTTCCTGGGACCTAATATCTGCGTGTTCTGCTGCCTCCTCTTTTCCTAACACGCAAAGACCAGCAGCACCTGCAGCTTCTGATTCTGCAACAATGAAATCCCCATCTTCTTGTTATGGAGCGTATCCAAAGTGTTTTGGCCTTTTCCCAGTTATCTTTATCCTGGAAGAGTTTATTTTATAGCTATGCAAACAGACAAACCTGATAAAACTACCATAGTTTCATAGGTAACAGATGGCCAGCATCAACGTCCTAAATACCCCAGATGCCTTGGCCCTATAGCTATCCTGGCTCACCTTATGGTGACCCAAACCTTGTTCCATCCTCAGGCTCAGACACTGGACCAGATGGCCAAGCACCAGATAGCAAGCCTCAAAGTCCCAAATACCCCAGATGCCTTGGCCCTATGGCTATCCTGTCTACTCTTATGGTGACCCAAACTTAGTTCCGCTCTTCTGGCTCTGACACTGGACCAGATGACCAAGGACCAGATGGAAAGCCTCAACGTCCCAAATACCCTCAGCTGCCTTGGCCTTATGGCTATCCTGGCTACCCTTATGATGGCTAACCAAAACCCACAGAGAAACCAACTGCTGCCCTTACCAACACCTCAGCAGTTGCCCAAGAAACAGGGAAGCCTAACCTCTAAAGGACCCTGGAAGCCCGTTCCTCAGTATACTTATTACCCTGACTATCCTCCTTTTGCAATTATTTTATCCAAAATACCCAGTTCAGGTCATAGGTCATAGAGGTAGGTCATAATGGAGCTTTTTCTGCTTGCATCTGGTCAACTGATTGCTCATCGATTGTTCTATCATTGGGCAGGGAGTGACTCTGCGTCATCCAAGGATGTAGGATAACATTGGCTGGATTGTTTGCTGCATGCTAGAGCTCATAGTGCACTTTTGTATAAACTGGAAGGCCTAAATAATTCTCCTGCTGGCATTTGGCTGATGTTGTCTATTGCGTGTAAGGCATTGTATCATCAGGCTGTTTTAAGCTTGTTCGCGTTGTAGGGGTGTTTTGTTATTCATTTATAGTTCAAGCAGACGAGTGATTGATGCAGCGGATATGGGTGCCCACCTGACATTGTGGGTAGGTTCGGTTCCTTCACAAACTCGCTTTTCGTCTAGTCAGACTGAACAATCTCTTGGCTTCCCGGCATATTACCTGCTTGGCTGATGGGATCCAGATTTTTATTATTGATGTTTGTTCTCTATAAACTGTAAATCTATTGCAGACAGATTAGCGGCGTCGTTACGCTTTGATTTAGTTTCCCTACTCGACTGTTCTCTTTGTTTCCTTTTAAATTGTAACAAAACTTATCGATTCTTATCTACGCCTCTTACCGATTCCCTGTAGAAAGATCTGTGTTGCCTAACACTAAATTTATCTAATAAAGGCACCTGGGCTAGACTCAAGGAGACTGCATTAACAATACTGTATAAATAGAAAACAAGCATCTAAAATAGTCCCGTCCAGCCATCCTAAATTCCCGCTGGTCCCGTCTAGCCCAGATAAGGTTTCAGATTATCCATGCTCCTCCAGAGACTGCTCCTCAAAATCGCCCCTCCTGAATTAAGCACAGGAAGTTTTCAGGAAGTCGGGTATTTAGGTTAGAATTTGAGAACCCATTGATCTGCTTTAGAGGACATGTGATTTTACGCCGCAGTACTTGGGGATATAACCAATTTATGGAGCTTCAAAATAATGGTCACTATCAAAGCATTACCATGTTTGGAAGAGCCAGGATAACTGTTTAAAAAAGTCTGTTCGCTTGAAAGAAGAAAGTCATAAACACCTAGGATGGTGTCAGGTGAGTAAAATATGCTGTAGTTTTCATTTTTGGGTGAACTGTTCCTTTAAATTGATTTAGGAAATCGTTTGTTGGTGCATGTTGGACACGCACAACATCAGCAAATACTAAAATAAAAAGTAGTAATTATATTTAACAGAACTTATCCACGCTCACGTTGTAACAAATATAAGGTTTTGGACTTTCCCCTTACTTCAAACAAATGCTTAGTTTGTGGTTCATTTATTATTAGTAAAAAGCGATACAATAAAAACAGTACAATGGCAAATCCGCATAGGTCTATATTAAGCAACAAACTTTTATTAACAAAATTAATAAGACTAATAAAACCTACTTGCATTGAAGGTCTTTTCTCTCGATTAAAACAAATGCTTAGTTTATAGTTCATTGTTTCATTTTTTCTATTTTTATAAAAACAATAAATACAATCTCACTTATATTAAACAAAGAAATTAAACTTAACAAGAGTAGCACTTTTGGATCATAGTGTTTCGCATTAGTCTCATAACTTGACCGACTCTCCAACGCAACCAAATATTTATTTTAGGACCTTGGGCCCACCCACCATCATACACAATGTATAATTCCTGTTTCTTTGTTTTTTTTTTTTTTTTTTTGTCAAAAGAAAAAACAAAAAAAAAAACAATCAAAGGTTTATTTCTCCAAATAATGCAGTTAACCCAGGTAAAATGATTGAATACCAAACTTTAGAGGTGGAAGCAGCATAGTTTATGCTACTGAAGGATGAGACACAGATGGACTTTCTTCAGCAGGGCAACAATCCAAAACGTCCGGGCTGTCCAGAGGCCCCAGAAACCGCAGCAATGCCCTTAATAAATTGTAAATAAAGATTATTGGAGTTTTTGTGTTTCATTTAATGTTTAATTCCATGATTTATGCAGGTTTTTGTGATTATGTAGGCCTACTAGCAATTTCTGAGTGAAAACCTTTTATTTATTTTTCATTTCATTTTTCAGAAAAATTAATAAAAAGTTCTTTAACCAGTTTAACATAATTTGATGTGTGTGTACAGTGCTGGACAGTAATTGATTACATGTAATCCGGGCTCCATAATCAAATCGTGATACCAAAATGTTTTAAACATATTACACAAATTACACATTTTAACACAATAACCCCAATTCTTTTTTTCCTTTGTAAAATTGTACTGCTTTTATTACAAGCCTTCAAAAATAATGGTTAGCACTTGCATGTGTATAAAGTAACAAGGTCGACAGCTGTGCTGAATTAATACTCAGTGTTTGTCGTGTGACGACACTTAAATGTGTTACTTTGGTTTTAGTTGCTTGGGCTGTTGTAGATTATCGTTTCACGCACTATTCTTAAAAACAGTAGTAAGTATGCACACTGTTCTGGGCAGTAACCAGTTAGAAAGCATGTCATTTCAAACACAGCCTAGCAAACTATAGACTAGGCAATGAATCTCGAGTAATAATTAAACGGATCAGGTGATTTACCTATAAATTACGCTTTAATTCGTGGTACGTGCGAGTGCTTAAAGTGGCGCGGTAAAGCGTGTTTAATAAACGTATCACTTTCACGAGCTTGTGCTGCGATGGCGTCTTGGAAAATACGTGGACGGTTATTAATTATAGTTTATTTTTTCACGTGCATTACTTTAGTATACTGTAAAAGTTTGTTGCCGTTTTCTGAAACGGAAAAGACGAACTATGAAGGTGGCGACGATGTTTCGGCACAATTTGTGTCAGGTCAAGAGGGATATTTTGTGCCCTTTTCTAATACTGACTTTCTCAGTGACGATGCTGCAATTTCAGGTATGTCATTTAGTGTTTGCTGTAATCGCAGCAAAAGGGTGATTCTTGGACTACGGGCACTTTTATGTTTTTTTTAATCATAATTATAAAATAAGAGTTTTAGACAAATTCCTATTTCTGTATAACAAATTTTAAAAACTTTACTGCCTTTCCGTTACTTTTTTCCAACAATGAAAATACAGTTTAAAATGACTTCTGTTAGCTACTAATGTATCTGAGTTAAGCACTAGCAAAATAATTAAAGTGCATTCAGGCTTTTAACGAGACCGCTATGTCTGTCGCACAGTATTTGTGTCCTTTCCACCACAACACTGTTAATGTCACTTTAAAATGTTTGTGAAAGATTGTTTAGGTGGTTTCTATGGAAATTTTCGGTGACATCAGAGCACGTGTCGGACATTGAGGGAATTAAAATTTTCAAAAATTCTAACTAAATATCAAAGCCATTGTTTGATCAGTTAACATTTATTCCACGTTACCAAACATGCTATACCTGCAAGGTTGTTTTTAAAAATCTAAACATGTAAGTTAAGAGAAGTTTAGGATGACAAATTGATCATATTATTGCTTATGTTTTGCCTTGCCATCAGATGTTTACAGTATGCACTGTTACTTTAATCTGTGAGACATCAGTTTTGTATAAATTCATGATTAATTTCCCTAATCTCGTTTCACTAAATTAACAATTCATTGTCATTTCTGTCACCACACACATTTTTAAAGAATTAAATTTGAGCTCGTTTCTCTGCTTAATAAAAAAATCAAATGACGCTTGACTTATGCAATCCAATATTAGATTGAGTGACCGGGTGCAATTCGGCATTTGGTCCTAAAGGCAGTTAATTCTCACTGACAAATGTATAATTACCATACGTTGTGGAAAAACTAGTTGATGATCTTGGACCACTCTTGAATGGCATAAGTTGTTCTGTTTTTAAATAATGGCTCTATATTGAGATTTGTTCATTGCCGCTTTGGGGAAAATAAAAATAATGTATGATTTCTCTAATCTAGGTTTGTCCTCTTACAGACCTTCAAACTTCTTCTCTTTTTTTTTTTTTTTTTTTTTTTTTTTTTTTTTTTTTTTTTCAAATTCCAAAACTAAAAGTGCACCTAGTTGAAGAAATGCCCATTAGTACTTCAGTTTTGTCTGTTTGAATGTATGCTAACTAAATTTTAGGTCTGCAGAAGAAAACATTCATTAAAGGGCAGCTACTCGGTTCCTCTGAAGCAGCCTGGGATGCCATGTCTCCAAAATTGAGGTGTGGTGACGATCTCATAAATTTACAACTCAGTGGTCCAGAGGTAGAAAATGTTGAGCTTTGTCGAGGTAACCTGTGAATTCATTTTTCATTTGTCTTCTAAAGATTTTGATCCTAAACTGTATTTGAGTTTTACTAGTTTGCTTGTCCCACGAAGGCTATGTTCACACATCGGCAGAATATGGTTGTCAGTTCATTATTTGAGTCCTTTTTAATATGGTTACTGATAAGGAATGCGGGCATGACTCCCGTTGCACATTCATAGAGACAGAATTCTGAACACGACATTAAGCTGCTGTGTGAACGAGATGTTTTAAAACTCACACCTGTAAGGAAAATATGGTTGTCAATCCCAAATAAAGGACCGACAACCATATTCTATTGCTGTGTAAACATGGTCTTAGACTCTCATGCATCAATACAATTTTAGTTGTTGTTTTTTCAATAGTTCTTATTCCTTTTAACAGGTAATGGGGTGGCTGTTCTTCTCACTCATTTGCCACCTCACTGTGGACACGCCGCACCCACTTATACAGGTCTCGTTTATGCTACTCCCTATGATGGATGTGGTGTTACGCAAAAGGTACTGCTTTCTCAATTCTTTTACATGAGCACAGAGTAATGTAGACCAACGTGGATGTTCATGATATCTTTCAGGGAGGGTATTATGTGATGCAGATACAGTGGCAGGGAAACTCTGCAGTCATTTCTTGTCCTATGACCTCTAACACTGCAAATGAAACTTTCCTGGGACCTAATCTTCCTGAATATTTGAATATTCTGCTGCTTCCCTCTCCTCCTGATACACAAAATCCAGAAACGCCTACAGTGACACAAGTGTCTGATTTTACAACATTAAAAAACCCACCTTCTCGTTATCCCCAAGTGAGCCTACAAGGTTTTTGGCCTTTCCCCAATTATGTTTTTCCTGGAACAGTTTATTCCATAGATGAGCAAATGGAGAAACCTTTTACAACTGCCCTAGTTTCCCAAGGACCAGATGGAAAGCCTCAACAACCCAAATACCCCCAGATGCCTTGGCTTTATGACTTTGTTGGTTACCCTTATGGTGACCTGAAACCTGCTCCATCCTTTGGCTCTGACAGTAAATCAGGTGGTCAAGCACTGGATGGAAAGCCTCCACAACCCAAATACCCCCAGATGCCTTGGCTTTATGACTTCGTTGGTTACCCTTATGGTGACCTGAAACCTGCTCCATCCTCTGGCTCTGACAGTAAATCAGATGGTCAAGCGCCATATGGAAAGCCTCAACAACCCAAATACCCCCGGATGCCTTGGCCTTATGGTGACCTGAAACCTGCTACATCCTCTGGCTCTGACAGTGAATCAGATGGCCAAGCACCAGATGGAAAGCCTCAACAACCCAAATACCCCCAGATGCCTTGGCTTTATGGTGACCTGAAACCTGCTCCATCCTCTGGCTCTGACAGTGAATCAGATGGCCAAGCACCAGATGGAAAGCCTCAACAACCCAAATACCCCCAGATGCCTTGGCTTTATGATTTTGTTGGTTACCCTTATAGTGACCTAAAACCTGCTCCATCCTCTGGCTCTGACAGTGAATCAGATGGCCAAGCACCAGATGGAAAGCCTCAACAACCCGAATACCCCCAGATGCCTTGGCCTTATGGTGAACTGAAACCTGCTCCATCCTCTGGCTCTGACAGTGAATCAGATGGCCAAGCACCAGATGGAAAGCCCTCAACAACCTGAATACCCCAGAAGCCTTGGCCTTATGGTGACCTGAAACCTGCTCCATCCTCTGGCTCTGACAGTGAATCAGATGGCCAAGCACCAGATGGGAAGCCTCAACAACCCGAATACCCCAGATGCCTTGGCCTTATGGTGACCTGAAACCTGCTCCATCCTCTGGCTCTGACAGTGAATCAGATGGCCAAGCACCAGATGGAAAGCCTCAACAACCCGAATACCCCCAGATGCCTTGGCCTTATGGTGACCTGAAACCTGCTCCATCCTCTGGCTCTGACAGTGAATCAGATGGCCAAGCACCAGATGGAAAGCCTCAACAACCCAAATATCCCCAGATGCCTTGGCTTTATGACTTCGTTGGTTACCCTTATGGTGACCTGAAACCTGCTCCATCCTCTGGCTCTGACAGTAAATCAGATGGTCAAGCACCAGATGGAAAGCCTCAACAACCCAAATACACCCAGATGCCTTGGCTGTATGACTTCGTTGGTTACCCTTATGGTGACCTGAAACCTGCTCCATCCTCTGGCTCTGACAGTAAATCAGATGGTCAAGCACCAGATGGAAAGCCTCAACAACCCAAATACACCCAGATGCCTTGGCTGTATGACTTCGTTGGTTACCCTTATGGTGACCTGAAACCTGCTCCATCCTCTGGCTCTGACAGTGAATCAGATGGCCAAGCATCAGATGGAAAGCCTCAACAACCCAAATACCCCCAGATGCCTTGGCTGTATGACTTCGTTGGTTTCCCTTATGGTGACCTGAAACCTGCTCCATCCTCTGGCTCTGACAGTAAATCAGATGGTCAAGCACCAGATGGAAAGCCTCAACAACCCAAATACCCCCAGATGCCTTGGCTGTATGACTTCGTTGGTTACCCTTATGGTGACCTGAAACCTGCTCCATCCTCTGGCTCTGACAGTAAATCAGATGGTCAAGCACCAGATGGAAAGCCTCAACAACCCAAATACCCCCAGATGCCTTGGCTGTATGACTTCGTTGGTTACCCTTATGGTGACCTGAAACCTGCTCCATCCTCTGGCTCTGACAGTAAATCAGATGGTCAAGCACCAGATGGAAAGCCTCAACAACCCAAATACCCCAGATGCCTTGGCCTTATGGTGACCTGAAACCTGCTCCATCCTCTGGCTCTGACAGTGAATCAGATGGCCAAGCACCAGATGGAAAGCCTCAACAACCCAAATACCCCCAGATGCCTTGGCTTTATGGTGACCTGAAACCTGCTCCATCCTCTGGCTCTGACAGTGCACCAGATGGAAAGCCTCAACAACCCAAATACCCCTGGATGCCTTGGCCTTATGGTGACCTGAAACCTGCTCCATCCTCTGGCTCTGACAGTAAATCAGATGACCAAGCACCAGATAGAAAGCCTCAACAACCCAAGTACCCCCTGATGCCTGGGCCTTATGGTGACCTGAAACCTGCTCCATCCTCTGGCTCTGACCGTAAATCAGATGGTCAAGCACCAGATGGAAAACCTCAACCCAAATACCCCCAGATGCCTTGGCTTTATGGTTATGTTGGTTACCCTTCTGGTGACCTGAAACCTGGTCCATCCTCTGGCTCTGACAGTGAATCAGATGGCCAAGCACCAGATGGAAAGCCTCAACAACCCAAATACCCCCAGATGCCTTGGCTTTATGGTGACCTGAAACCTGCTCCATCCTCTGGCTCTGACAGGGAATCAGATGGCCAAGCACCAGATGGAAAGCCTCAACAACCCAAATACCCCCAGATGCCTTGGCTTTATGACTTCGTTGGTTACCCTTATGGTGACCTGAAACCTGCTCCATCCTCTGGCTCTGACAGTGCATCAGATGACCAAGCACCAGATGGAAAGCCTCAACAACCCAAATACCCCAGATGCCTTGGCTGTATGATTTTGTTGGTTACCCTTATGGTGACCTGAAACCTGCTCCATCCTCTGGCTCTGACAGTGAATCAGATGGCCAAGCACCAGATAGAAAGCCTCAACAACTCAAATACCCCAGATGCCTTGGCTTTATGATTATATTGGCTACCCTTATGATGGCAAACCAAAACCTGTAGAGAAGCCAACGGCTGTCCTTACCAACACCTCATTAATTGCCCAAGCACCAACAGAGAAGCCTTACCGTCTAAAGGTGCCTGGAAATCTATTCCCTCAGTATAGTGATTACCCTGACTATCCTTACTTGCAAGGGTTTTATCCAAAATATCCAGTCCAGTCTCCTCCCAGAACTCCCACTGCACAGCCTATAACCACCACTCCTCAACCCTGGACTACAACTGCTGCTGCTAAATGCAGACCCTTTTGCCAACCAGCCTCCTTATGTGCCTCCCCAGCATTATGTACCTCCCAGCTCTGTATTGTATGAAAAGACCCTTTGCACTTAAATTTGTGGACTTTTCAGACCCCCACTCTTTCCCATGAAACTGAGGTTTGAATTTCGATGCTTTGAATTAGACTGGAAATGTGCTGCATGTGGCTTTGTAAAACATTGCAGCCTCGTTTATTGCTGATACTGCAAAGTGATTCCTGCTCATGAACATGCAGGTTTTCTTTTTGGCTTTAATTTTCTACAACTGCTCAATAAATTTGATGATCAAATGACTTTGTCCTGGGGCAGGAGGGGGTATATGGGTGGTGGTGGTGGTTGTCATTGTTGTTGTGTGTGGGTTTTTATTTTTTATAAATCCAAGGTGACCGTTTCAACCCCTTGTTTAAATATAAAGCTGTGGTTCCTGCTGGTAGATAACATGCCACAGTGGGGAAATGGTTTGATGTGAGATTGGTACATCTAGTATGAAATTGATGCCAAAACATGTATCTAGTTCATGCTTTTTTTTTTTTTTTAAATGCATGCTTTTTTTTTATTGTGAGATGCTTGTGCTCCTCCTTCAGTATGCTTGCGCGTGCACTCCCTCCTCCCCCCTCCTTTCATGTGTGTGTGATGCTGGTCTCAAGGGTGTAGCTCAGACACTGCAGTAGAAGGTAGGGCTTGGCTGCTGCACTATACAATGCGCTGAAAGATGGTGCACCAGGAGAAATGTGTTTACCAGGTAAGATGGGTCAATATGTTTTGTAGTGTCGATGTTGTGGCATCGTTGCGTCTTTTATGAGTGTGTGTGTGTGTGTGTGTGTGTGTGTAAATACATTTGTCATATTTACGAAGTTGTCGCATGTGAGGTGGTTAAGATTTTTTTTTTCTGATATAAAGGAAGAAATTATGCGCTGAATGATTTCTGTTGAAATGCTTGTAGATTTAGTTTAATGATTAAAACGAAGGGGGAAAAGGTGCTGCTTGGATTGGAACTAATTCAACCCGTCCCACACAAGGTCATTTTTTTTTTTTTTTTTTTTTGTGTAAGATGGTTGTATTTGCTGGAAGTGACAGCATCTCCCACTAATAAAAGCAATTGAATCTAGCTGTTGTTCAAATTGTACTGGAAACCTGGTTTACCGATTGCTAATATTACATCACAAACCGACTACTGATGTTTTTTATTTGCCTCTGTAATTTGTGAGCGTGTTATGAATCAGCATCTCTTCTGCCCTGTGCATCTCTTCATCTAATGTTTATCTCAGTGGAACTGCAGCCTGGGAAAAATGTGTATCCACGGATAGAGGCAGGTAAAGTTAGCGACTTTTTCAGTAGTAGGCCTGATTCCAGTAGTAAGTGCAAGGATTTTTTTTTGCATATTAGTCATTCTGAGCCCCAGAAGGCAACTGTGTTGCTATGGCAATGAACTGAGTGTAATAAGATCTGGGAGAATGTTATTCTAGCCAGTATAGCATAATCAGAAATAGTCATAATGTTCTGTTAGATGTATTTACCCATTTGTTTAAAGTTATCTGGTTTTAATAATCTGGAAATGTTAGAACAAAACCATTTTAAAAATATTTTGAACTTTTTCCAGAAATGTTTTAGTTGATGATTATTATTATTATTATTATTTTTTCTCAATGTCCAGAGAACATTTTAAAATGTTTTTATAGCTTAACTGTAATTTAATTTTAATTATAATAAAAAAATATATATATTTTATTATTATTAGCTTAAATTATCAAAAGCTATTTTGGTATGTGGACATGTTTGTCAAGTGCCTGAGGTCTTCCTTCACGTGTACTGCCTCGGGTCCCTCTTCTTTGTCTCTGTCATTTGTTGGAGGCAGTGATTTTGCCACAAGCACACAATCAGAATTTATATTTAATACATTCCAATTTATATCCTCAGTTTTTTCCCACAGCGATACATTCATGTCCTTGAAATCTAGAACATTATTTAAACGCTGTCACAAGCACTGAGTAGCCGTATAGCTGTATGGAAAGTGGATGACATCTATTTTAAAATGCCACATCAAATATTCCCGGGTTGCAAGGTTTTCTGTGGCCTACTACATGCTGAGCGTTCTCTTCATTTATTGAAGTCGACTGTGTTTTCCGTCAGGCCCAGAGGAATGAGAGAAGTCCATTAGGCAGAAGCTGGCCCTTGGCAGTTTCTATGACGACGGACTGGTTACCTTTACTGGCTGCAGCAAGAGCAGCAAGAATTGCCTGTCCTCACGGTCAGTGTGCACTTGTGTTCAGTGGGTTGATGGTGTTTCTTATGTAATGCTGATTGTTACTTGTGTTTTTACTGATCGACTAGTGTCACTGTATACGCTTCTGGTCAAAGGTTTAGAATAATTATGATTTTAAATTTATTCTCCCTTTCACCGAGGCTACATTTATTTATTTAAAAACACAGTAAAAGCTTGAACATTGGGAAATACTATTGCAATTTAGAATGATTGATTGTTTTCTACTTAGTAAAAAATATTAAACATTAAAATTCAGCTTTGCTAACACCGAAATAAATTAAAATGTAAAATATATTCATTCAAATAAAATAAACCAAGTTAAACATTTGTTGTAATATTTGTTTTACAGTATTTTTGATTGAATTAAGGCAATTGTTTTCAATAACGTTCACGGTCTTAATTATGCCAAACTGAAAATAAAAATCTAAATGTGAAATATTTTAAGGTTCTGCTGATAATTTTTTTTTTTTTTTTTTTTTGTCATCCCTTTTGCCACCAGGAATATCAAGGGCTCTTAATCACTGAAAATACCAAATATATATTTGTTTTCAGCATATACTTCATGCTAACTTGAGTAGTCTACCCCATTTCTCATATGACATCCAAAGTCGGCTTTGTTTCCAAACAAATGTTTGACAGAAAAAAAGAAAATCTTACTTTGTGACTATTTTAGTCTGCGGTGTTTATTGTTTAATGTTTGAAGCACTTTGGGAAGGATAAAAGAGTCTTTCAACTTGACACATTTTCTTAAGAATAACACTGTGAGAAATTTAGACAGTGCTGATGTAGAGAGGCAAAGATGTTGTAGAGAGTAAAAATATAAGCAGTTAATCTGCAAAATGTTTCTACAAGAATTTCCTCAAGAGATAAATATTTTTTTTTAATGCTAAAAGTCAGAAGATGGGGGTAAAGATGGAAACCTCTTAACATTTATCACTTATATTATGACATTTTATTGAATCGCAAAGCCATGTTTGTTGGTGTAGTTGATGCTTTTCTGTGTCTTTTCTCGTTATTGCAACTACATTTTAACGAGGTTTCTAGGAAAATCCAATGTGTATAAAAATTTTGGTGCATACAGTATTTTCCCACGCTATACCCCCAAAGTATACATTTCTGCAGAATAATTTTCCACAGCATGCACCCTTATCTGTAGAGATACCACAGAACCAGGTTCATCCCAGTTTACAGAAGTGAACTCTGACATTGAAGACATTTCTGTGTAAAGGCTGTGTTTTCGTAGAATACTATTAACCACAAAAATTCTACTGCAGCTGAAGAGAAAAGTCTAATACACAGCTTTCTGTGAGAAGTGCATCACTGTGGTTTGGAAACACTGAAAATAGAACTTTCACTCTTTCTCTATTCTCAAGTGTTTATTTTAGAGTAAAACTTCCTGCTATATATGACTGAAAGTAGACTATATGGCTGCTAAAGTAATTTCCTTTCTTTAAAAGTATAAAGTAAAATAAAAAGGTCAACAACAAATTATATTACATTAAACTGATATCCTTCAAAATCTTTTCCACTGCACTTTCACTATAGGCTTCAGAATGGGGTGAATCTACAGATGTGCTTTGTGAATGACAGCAGCAGTGACCGAGAGACAGTGATGCAGAGGACAGCAGGACAGAGACCAGCTTGGACACCCCATTGTCACCTATGGTATAAAGCCTTCTGATAATGCATGAAAAAGCTCTTCTGCTGTTTGGAACTGTGATAAAAAAAAGCGGTTTAAGTCTTTGTTTGTGTCTCACTACAGAGCAAACAGAGTTCCTCTCTGTCTGGCCGGAATACGGAGAAGAAGACCTGGACTCTGAGGATTCAGAGTTCTGGCGGTTAGCCAGGCGGTTGCAGGAAGAGGCCCGTGTAGCTCTGGCCTTGGCCGTCCCATGGCCCGCATGCAGGTGGAGGTGGAGAGACAGATCCAGCTACACCACTTGGGTCCCCAGTGTGAACCTGGTCAGTCACACAAGTGTCAAGAATAGTGCTGCGTTGGGTTATCCTCGCTGTAGTTTTCTCCTCAGAGCGCTTGCTAATAAGAAAAAACACGGTGCATTCAACTATACTTAGCGTTGTTCTTGTGTTATAGTTACCACATCTGCCCCCACATCAGTGAGAGTCTAATGAAGAGAGGAATCTGAGGCCTGTGGACCTGAGAGATATGAGTCTTGGTCAGTTACAGGTCATCACCAATGATTTGCACTCTCAGATACAAGGTAAAAACAGAAATATTCAGAATAACCACCTAGTTTTTAATATCTTAATTTTCTAATAGAATTTTTTTATGCCTGTTTTAATGTCTAAATGAATAAAAAAAAACAAACAAATTGAATATACTTTGTGTGTGTATAATTACTGCTGGATCATTAATCACACCTAAAATACTATTATTATTTACTGTTTATATTTAAGTATATATAAATACACAAACATGCGTTTTAATAATTATTACATGCATCTACATTCTTAGAATTGATCATATTACATTGATCAGTTTATCTACACACAGAAAGTATAAAAAAGTAAATATTATTATAATTAAATATTATAACATTCAATAGGCTAGTATTATTATTTTACATTTACATTGTAAATTTCTTGAAAAAAAATGTTTCTTGGACTGATTTCATGTGACACTGAAATGAATGCTAAATCGCCATTTTAGGAACTTTTTCAAATATATTTATATGGAAACAGATATACTTTACATTTGTCATAATATTTCACATGATATTAACTGTATTAGGTGCAAAAAATAAAATTCTTTCATAATAAATCTTACTGACCCTAAACTTCTGAACATTTTTTCCCCTCACACATAGTCTACTGTAGTTATATGATGCAGCACCTAAAGAAAGGAAAGTAATTCTTTGTAAACAATTCTAAAGAGGCTGATTTGACTTGTGAATTGGGTTGCAGGTCTGAATGAGGAGCTGGTTCAGCTGTTGCTCATGAGAGATGAGCTACACATGGAACAGGATGCCATGCTGGTAGATGTGGAGGATCTAACCAGGTTTAGCCGTGACCCATTTAAAAGCATCTTAAATTAGAGCTTACATGCACATCTAAAAGGTCTTTTCTTTCATGTTTTGAACAGGCATGCACATAGCCAGCAGAGGCACATGACAGAGAAATCTGTGAGCAAGGTAAAGCAGCTTGCCACGGTCGCTGTGATTCTCCATTTTGAGGCAAGCGGCGCAGGTCTTCCGACCTCTTGTGTTTCACTATATGACGCAGTGTACTCACTATAGATCCTTTTTATTTATTTTTTTCAACTAGATGTGTGTGTTTTGCCTACGTTTCAAGCTTCGTGTGGATGTATGTTAATTATACATGCTGTAAGTGTTCGTGCATGCCCACACCTTAGCTGAGGGTTACACACTCACTTTGTCTATCCTTCATAATGTAGAAATACAGCAAGAATCGATCACTGACGGGCTGGATCTTTTCCCTGTACAAAATATCTGCTGGTTTCACGATACTGAATGAGAATGGACACAAACAGCTCTACAGCGGGAGGCTAGTTCACCCACAAATCATAATTTATTCACCTTCATGTCAATCTTTAAGAAGATTCGCAAAGGATGTTTCGGAGCTGTTTTTGCCCATACAGTGAAAGTCAATGGGATCCAAAGCAGCATTAGACCCCGGCGACTTTCATGTTAGAAATATTTCATTTTCCACAGAGAAAGGAAAAAGTTATTCAGGCATTCGTTTTTAGGTGAACTATCCATCAGCTGGTAAACTGCTTCTCTGTGCAGATCATTCACTTATTAACCTTCTGAAGTTTACTCTACTCTAAAGTTTTACTCTGACGGTGTTTGCACTGGCTGATGTGCTGTGTATGGAGCTCTCCTACCTAAAATATAATCAAAATGTTATTTGTTTGAAGCTGCCTGGTGTGGTGGTAATGAATTCTTGTGTTCACAATGAACTATTAACGTCAGTCTTTTAAGAATGTCTATTTTACTTACTTTTTCATCCAAATGTGGCATTTCCTGTTTCACGGATGTAAGTGACACAACATGGTTGAAATGCTGTATATCTTTGTTGCACAGAACTGTAAAATGAAATTATGAACAAATAAAGGACTTAATATGGGCCATGAAATGGAATTAGAATTGTGTTTTTCTTTTAAATGTTAGTTCAGCCAAAAAAATGAAAATGAATCCATGATTTACACAAACTCAAGTCATCCTAAGTGTATATGACTTTCTTTTATCAGGCGAACACAACCAGAGTTGCACTGGCTCTAAAAAGGCAGTTAATGGCTAATATTCAGTACTCCAATAGAAGTCCAATAAAGTTCATCCATCAAATTAAGCATTCCACACAGCTGAGGGTTAATAAAGGCCCTTCAATCATTTCAATCAATCATTTTTATTTATATAGCGCTTTTAACAACACAGGTTGCATCAAGCACTGTACAGTATAATGACAGGGATATATAGTGTGAGTGACCAATTTCTTATTAAATGCAGAGGCGGTCTCTGTAGTCAATTCAACGATAGTCACTAGAAGTTAAGTGTCCCCAACCAAGCAAGCCAGAGCGACAGCGGCAAGGAAACAAAACCCCATGCATATAGAATGGAGAAAAAACCTTAGGAGAAACCAGACTCAGTTGGGGTCAGTTCTCCTCTGACCGGGGCTTGCACTTAACCTCCAGTTCAATTTTAAACGCAGCTGTGTCAGATAGTGTAAATGATTTGAGTGTGTGCGTGTGTGTGTGTGTGCATCAGGATCTGGTGATCTGTCGACCAGGGCGCATCTAGGTTTTCTGGTCTCTGATGAACATAATCTCTGGGTGCTGATCCACCATCTAGTCTGGATACAAACTGTGAAAACAGATTGAGAAAGAAACAGGACTAATATTAGCGTAGATGCCATTCTTTTTACGATGTCACAAGTACATCGTATTTTAGGAAGTAGTGTTCGGTTCCAGCAAATCTAAGTAATGCAGCCTAAAAATCCTTTAACGGATTTGAATAATAAAAAGGTGTGTTGGTGTGTGTATGTGTAGGCTAAGTTAAAAGATGTGTCTTTAATCTAGATTTAAACTGGCAGAGTGTGTCTGCTTCCCGAACAGAGTTAGGGAGATTGTTCAGAGTTTAGGTGCTAGATAGGAAAATGATCTGCCGCCCGCAGTTGATTTTGATATTCTAGGTATTATCAAATGGCCAGAGTTTTGAGAACATGCAGCGGACGTGCAGGACTATAATGTGATAAGAGAAACTCGCTCAAGTATTGAGAGCTAAACCATTCAGGGCTTTATAGGTAATTAATAGGATTTTAAAATCTATTCGATGTTTGATAGGGCCAGTGCAGTGTTGACAGAACTGGGCTAATGTGATCATACTTCCCTAGTTCTAATAAGGACTCTGGCTGCTGCGTTTTGGACTAGCTGAAGTTTGTTTATTAAGCGTGCAGAACAACCACCCAATAAAGCATTGCAATAATCTAACCTTGAGGTCATAAGCGCATGAATTAATATTTCTGCATTAGAGGTTGAAAGCATAGGTCGTAATTTAGATATATTTTAAGATGGAAAAACGCAGTTTTACAGATGCTAGAAACATGATTTTCAAAGGAAAGATTGCACCAGTCAAACAGCACACCTAGGTTCCTAACTGATGATGAAGAATTAACAGAGCAGCCATCAAGTGATAGGCTGTGTTCTAGATTATTATATGTGGGGTTTTAGGTCCAATTATTAGCACCTCTGTTTTCAGAATTTAACATTGAAGTTACTCATCATCCAGCTTTTTATATCGACTGCACATTCTGTTAGATTCTCAATTTGGTGTGTATCACCAGGCTGCGCTACGAAATATAGAAACTGAGTATCATCAGCATAGCAGTGTAAGCTAACACCATGACTCCTGATAATATCTCCAGAGGTAACATGTAAAAGGTTGAAAAGTAACGGTCTAAGCACAAAGCTAGCCCGAGAACTCCATATTTTCACTTTGGATCATTATGATGCCTCCTCGACCCAATTACACTGACTGATATAGCGGTCAGATAGATATGAGATGTAAACCATGCTACTAAGCGCTTCCTCTAAATGCCAACATAGTTTTCTTAGTCTATCCAAAGAGAATGTGTATTCGATAGTATCGAATGCTTTCGCGTAAGATCTAATAGCACTAATGCATATTTGGAAGCATCTGATGCATATTTGTAAATAACAACAAAAATCATATTTAAAATTACATGAACCTTAATCTCTAGCTTCATAAATTCTGGCAAAAAACATAGAAGCGCATTAAGAAACAAAAACAAAACACGGTCATGAATTGGAAATGCAAGATGAGGATTTATAAATGCATTTTTGTATAAAAAATATCTCGATTCGCATCAGAACGCCTTTATTAACCATTTTTATTATGGATGAATGCACTTTATTGGACTTAAAATCTCAGCACCCATTCGACTATTATAAAGCTTGGAAAAGTCAACTTGTTTGTGACTGATTGCATGCATCTAATAGAAGAAACCTTGAGGATGAGTAAATCATGGGGTAATTGTCATCTTTACTGTAAAACTATCCCTTTAAGTCCCAACTGTTGTAGAGTCACAAGGGATGAGTACAAACTTTTCCGAGTGTCATTGTGGTTTTGTATTAGGTCAGTCCCAAAAATGAAACCTGCCAATATTAAAAATAACTGTGTAAAAAAAAAAGTACCTCTCTGTCTTTATTGAGTTAACTTGTCAAATTTTTGTACCAAGATCTCCACAAGTGGAATAAAGCAGTGACTCTAGCACTTTGTCATGAAGTGTCAGCATATGG
>NC_056700.1:186485-356497 GCF_018831695.1 Puntigrus tetrazona
TTACTCCCATCTTCTGACTTTTATATTAAAAAAATATATTTATCTCTCTTGAGGAAATTCTTTAGAAACATTTTAGCAGATTAACTGCTTATATTTTTACTCCTCTACAACATCTTTGCCTCTCTCTACATCAGCACTGTCTAAATTTCACAGTGTTATTCAAGAAAATGTGTCGTTGAAAGACTCTTTATCCTTCCCAAAGTGCTTCAAACATTAAACAATAAACACCGTGAGACCAAAATAGTCACCAGCAAGATTTTCTTTTTTTTCTGTCAAACATTTGTTTGGAAACAAAGCCGACTTTGGATGTCATATGAGAAATGGGGTAGATCACCTCAAGTTAGCATGAGTATATATGAAAACAAATACATATTTGGTATTTATGATTGGCGAGCCCTGATATTCTGGTACAAAAAGGGATGACAAAAAAAAAAAATTATCAGTGCAACTTAAAATATTCACATTTAGATTTTTATTTTTAGTTTGGTATACTAAGACCGTAAACGTTGCTGAAAACAATTGCCTTAATTCAATCAAAAATACTGTAAAAACAAATATTGCATAACAAATGTTTAACTTAAGTTTATTTTATTTGAATGAATATATTTTACATTTTAATTTATTTCAGGTGTTAGCAAAGCTGAATTTTAATATATTATATTTTTTACTAAGTAGAAAATAATCAATCATTCTAAATTGCAATAGTATTTCCTAATGTTCAAGCTTTTACTGTGTTTTTAAATAAATAAATGTAGCCTCGATTGAAAGGGAGAATAAATTTAAAATCATAATTATTCCTCTAAACCTTGACCAGAAGCGTATACAGTGACACTAGTCGCGACCAGTAAAAACACAAGTAACAATCAGCATTTCACATAAGAAACACCATCAACCCACTGAACACGAGTACACACTGACCGTGAGGACAGGCAATTTGCCTGTACTCTTGCGTGCAGCCAGTAAAGGTAACCGTCCGCCGTCATAGAAACTGCCAAGCGGCCAGCTTCTGCCTAATGGACTTCTCATTCCTCTGGGCCTGACGAAAACACAGTCGCTTCATACCAAATACCAGAAGAGAACGCTCAGCATGTAGTAGGGCCACAGAAAACCTCGCAACCGGGAATATTTGATGTGGCATTTAAAATAGATGTCATCCACTTTCAGCAGCTAGATACGGCTACTCAGTGCTAATGACAGCTGCTAAATAATGTTCTAGATTTCAAGGACATGAATGTATCATGTGCGGGAAAAACTGAGGATATAAATTGGAATGTATTAAATATAAATTCTGATTGTGTGCTTGTGGCAAAAATCACTGCCTCCAACAAATGACAGAGACAAAGAAGAGAGGGACCCGGGCAGTACACGTGAAGGAAGACCTCAGGCATTTGACAAACATGTTCACATACCAAAAATAGCTTTTGATAATTTAAGCTAATAATAATAAAAATATAAAATGTATATATATTTTTTTATTATAATTAAAATTAAATTACAGTTAAACTATAAACATATTTTTAAAATGTTCTCTGACATTGAGAAAAAAAAATTATAATAATAATCATCAACTAAAACATTTCTGGAAAAAGTTCAAAATATTTTTAAAATGGTTTGTTCTAGCACATTTTGCAGATTATTAAAACCAGATAACTCTAAACAAATGGGTAAATACATCTAACAGAACATTATGACTATTTCTGATTATGCTATACTGGCTAGAATAACATTCTCCCCAGATCTTATTACACTCAGTTCATTGCCATAGCAACACAGTTGCCTTCTGGGGCTCAGAATGACTAATATGCAAAAAAAAATCCTTGCACTTACTACTGGAATCAGGCCTGTCACTGAAAAGTCGCAACTTACTGCCTGCCTCTATCCGTGGATACACATTTTTCTCCCAGGCTGCAGTTCCACCGAGATAAACATTAGATGAAGAATGCAATAGGCAGAAGAGAGATATTCATAATACGTCACAAATTACAGAGGCAAATAAAAACATCAGTAGCTGGTTTGTGATGTAATATTAGTAATCGATAAACCAGGTTTCCAGTACAATTTGAACAACAAATAGATTCAATTGCTTTTATTAGTGGAAGATGCTGTCACTTCCAGCAAATACAACCATCTTACACAAACAAAAAAAAAAAAAAAAAAAAAAAAAAAAATGACCTTGTGTGGGAGATGGGTTGAATTAGTTCCAATCCAAGCAGCACTTTTTTCCCCCTTCGTTTTAATCATTAAACTAAATCTACAGTTGCATTTCAACAGAAATCATTCAGCTTACAATTTATTCCTTTTGTCAGAAAAAATCTTGAACCACTTTACATGCATAACTTCGTAAATATGACAATGTATTTACACACACACACACATGACTAAAAGACGTGAACGATGCAAACAAATATCGACACTGATAAAACATATTGACCTATCTTACCTGGTAAACAGATTTCCTCCTGGTGCACCATCTTTCAGCGCATTGTATAGTGTAGCAGCCGTGTTTCACTTTCTACTGCAGTGTCTGAGCACACTGAGACCAGCATCACACACATGAAAGGAGGGGAGGAGGGAGTAATGCATAGAAAGCATACTGAAGGAGGAGCACAAGCATCTCCAGTAAACAAAGTATGCATTTAAAAAAAGCATGTAACTAGATACATGTTTTGTCATCAATTTCATACTAGATGTACTTTGACTACTGCATCAAACCATTTCCCATCTTTCAGGCATGTTATCTACTAGCAGGAAACATAGCTTTATATTTAAACAAGGGGTTGAAACGGGGTCACCTTGGATTTATAAAAATAAAACTCACACATAATAATGACAACCACCACCACTCACCCATATACTCCACTCCTGCCCCAGGACAAAGCTCATTTGATCATCAAATTTATTGGAGCAGTTGTAGAAAATTAAAGCTAAAAGAAAACCTGCATGTTCATGAGCAGGAATCACTTTGCAGTATCAGCACAAACGAGGCTGCAAT
This sequence comes from Puntigrus tetrazona, assembly GCF_018831695.1. Lineage (NCBI taxonomy): Eukaryota > Metazoa > Chordata > Actinopteri > Cypriniformes > Cyprinidae > Puntigrus > Puntigrus tetrazona. The sequence goes on from NC_056700.1 coordinate 189,478, forward strand.
GTTTTACAAAGCCACATGCAGCACATTTCCAGTCTAATTCAAGCATCGAACCAAACCTCAGTTTCATGGGAAAGAGTGGGGGTCTGAAAAGTCCACAAATTTAGAAGTGCAAAGGGGTGCTTTTTCATGACAATACAGAGCTGGGAGGTACATAATGCTGGGGAGGCACATAAAGAGGCTGGTTGGCAAAGGGTCTGCATTTAGCAGCAGCAGTTGTAGTCCAGGGTTGAGGAGTGGTGGTTATAGGCTGTGCAGTGAGTTCTGGGAGGAGACTGACTGGATATTTTGGATAAAACCCTGTGCAAAAGTAAGGCGATAGTCAGGTAATCACTATACTGAGGGAATAGATTTCCAGGCACCTTTAGACGGTAAGGCTTCTCTGTTGGTGCTTGGGCAATTAATGAGGTGTTGGTAAGGACAGCCGTTGGCTTCTACAGGTTTTGGTTTGCCATCATAAGGGTAGCTAATATAATCATAAAGCCAAGGCATCTGGGGGTATTTGAGTTGTTGAGGCTTTCTATCTGGTGCTTGGCCATCTGATTCACTGTCAGAGCCAGAGGATGGAGCAGGTTTCAGGTCACCATAAGGGTAAATCAACAAAATCATACAGCCAAGGCATCTGGGGTATTTGGGTTGTTGAGGCTTTCCATCTGGTGCTTGGTCATCTGATGCACTGTCAGAGCCAGAGGATGAGCAGGTTTCAGGTCACCATATGGTAACCAACGAAGTCATAAAGCCAAGGCATCTGGGGGTATTTGGGTTGTTGAGGCTTTCCATCTGGTGCTTTATGTCATCTGATTCCCTGTCAGAGCCAGAGGATGGAGCAGGTTTCAGGTCACCATAAAGCCAAGGCATCTGGGGGTATTTGGGCTGTTGAGGCTTTCCATCTGGTGCTTGGCCATCTGATTCACTGTCAGAGCCAGAGGATGGACCAGGTTTCAGGTCACCAGAAGGGTAACCAACATAACCATAAAGCCAAGGCATCTGGGGGTATTTGGGTTGAGGTTTTCCATCTGGTGCTTGACCATCTGATTTACGGTCAGAGCCAGAGGATGGAGCAGGTTTCAGGTCACCATAAGGCCCAGGCATCAGGGGGTACTTGGGTTGTTGAGGCTTTCTATCTGGTGCTTGGTCATCTGATTTACTGTCAGAGCCAGAGGATGGAGCAGGTTTCAGGTCACCATAAGGCCAAGGCATCCAGGGTATTTGGGTTGTTGAGGCTTTCCATCTGGTGCACTGTCAGAGCCAGAGGATGGAGCAGGTTTCAGGTCACCATAAAGCCAAGGCATCTGGGGTATTTGGGTTGTTGAGGCTTTCCATCTGGTGCTTGGCCATCTGATTCACTGTCAGAGCCAGAGGATGGAGCAGGTTTCAGGTCACCATAAGGCCAAGGCATCTGGGGTATTTGGGTTGTTGAGGCTTCATCTGGTGCTTGACCATCTGATTTACTGTCAGAGCCAGAGGATGGAGCAGGTTTCAGGTCACCATAAGGGTAACCAACGAAGTCATACAGCCAAGGCATCTGGGGTATTTGGGTTGTTGAGGCTTTCCATCTGGTGCTTGACCATCTGATTTACTGTCAGAGCCAGAGGATGGAGCAGGTTTCAGGTCACCATAAGGGTAACCAACGGTCATACAGCCAAGGCATCTGGGGGTATTTGGGTTGTTGAGGCTTTCCATCTGGTGCTTGACCATCTGATTTACTGTCAGAGCCAGAGGATGGAGCAGGTTTCAGGTCACCATAAGGGAAACCAACGAAGTCATACAGCCAAGGCATCTGGGGGTATTTGGGTTGTTGAGGCTTTCCATCTGATGCTTGGCCATCTGATTCACTGTCAGAGCCAGAGGATGGAGCAGGTTTCAGGTCACCATAAGGGTAACCAACGAAGTCATACAGCCAAGGCATCTGGGGTGTATTTGGGTTGTTGAGGCTTTCCATCTGGTGCTTGACCATCTGATTTACTGTCAGAGCCAGAGGATGGAGCAGGTTTCAGGTCACCATAAGGGTAACCAACGAAGTCATACAGCCAAGGCATCTGGGTGTATTTGGGTTGTTGAGGCTTTCCATCTGGTGCTTGACTATCTGATTTACTGTCAGAGCCAGAGGATGGAGCAGGTTTCAGGTCACCATAAGGGTAACCAACGAAGTCATAAAGCCAAGGCATCTGGGGATATTTGGGTTGTTGAGGCTTTCCATCTGGTGCTTGGCCATCTGATTCACTGTCAGAGCCAGAGGATGGAGCAGGTTTCAGGTCACCATAAGGCCAAGGCATCTGGGGGTATTCGGGTTGTTGAGGCTTTCCATCTGGTGCTTGGCCATCTGATTCACTGTCAGAGCCAGAGGATGGAGCAGGTTTCAGGTCACCATAAGGCCAAGGCATCTGGGGGTATTCGGGTTGTTGAGGCTTCCCATCTGGTGCTTGGCCATCTGATTCACTGTCAGAGCCAGAGGATGGAGCAGGTTTCAGGTCACCATAAGGCCAAGGCTTCTGGGGTATTCAGGTTGTTGAGGCTTTCCATCTGGTGCTTGGCCATCTGATTCACTGTCAGAGCCAGAGGATGGAGCAGGTTTCAGTTCACCATAAGGCCAAGGCATCTGGGGTATTCGGGTTGTTGAGGCTTTCCATCTGGTGCTTGGCCATCTGATTCACTGTCAGAGCCAGAGGATGGAGCAGGTTTTAGGTCACTATAAGGGTAACCAACAAAATCATAAAGCCAAGGCATCTGGGGGTATTTGGGTTGTTGAGGCTTTCCATCTGGTGCTTGGCCATCTGATTCACTGTCAGAGCCAGAGGATGGAGCAGGTTTCAGGTCACCATAAAGCCAAGGCATCTGGGGGTATTTGGGTTGTTGAGGCTTTCCATCTGGTGCTTGGCCATCTGATTCACTGTCAGAGCCAGAGGATGTAGCAGGTTTCAGGTCACCATAAGGCCAAGGCATCCGGGGTATTTGGGTTGTTGAGGCTTTCCATATGGCGCTTGACCATCTGATTTACTGTCAGAGCCAGAGGATGGAGCAGGTTTCAGGTCACCATAAGGGTAACCAACAAGTCATAAAGCCAAGGCATCTGGGGGTATTTGGGTTGTGGAGGCTTTCCATCCAGTGCTTGACCACCTGATTTACTGTCAGAGCCAAAGGATGGAGCAGGTTTCAGGTCACCATAAGGGTAACCAACAAAGTCATAAAGCCAAGGCATCTGGGGGTATTTGGGTTGTTGAGGCTTTCCATCTGGTCCTTGGGAAACTAGGGCAGTTGTAAAAGGTTTCTCCATTTGCTCATCTATGGAATAAACTGTTCCAGGAAAAACATAATTGGGGAAAGGCCAAAAACCTTGTAGGCTCACTTGGGGATAACGAGAAGGTGGGTTTTTTAATGTTGTAAAATCAGACACTTGTGTCACTGTAGGCGTTTCTGGATTTTGTGTATCAGGAGGAGAGGGAAGCAGCAGAATATTCAAATATTCAGGAAGATTAGGTCCCAGGAAAGTTTCATTTGCAGTGTTAGAGGTCATAGGACAAGAAATGACTGCAGAGTTTCCCTGCCACTGTATCTGCATCACATAATACCCTCCCTGAAAGATATCATGAACATCCACGTTGGTCTACATTACTCTGTGCTCATGTAAAAGAATTGAGAAAGCAGTACCTTTGCGTAACACCACATCCATCATAGGGAGTAGCATAAACGAGACCTGTATAAGTGGGTGCGGCGTGTCCACAGTGAGGTGGCAAATGAGTGAGAAGAACAGCCACCCCATTACCTGTTAAAAGGAATAAGAACTATTGAAAAACAACAACTAAAATTGTATTGATGCATGAGAGTCTAAGGCCATGTTTACATTAGCAATAGAATATGGTTGTCGGTCCTTTATTTGGGATTGACAACCATATTTTCCTTACAGGTGTGAGTTTTAAAAATCTCGTTCACACAGCAGCTTAATGTCGTGTTCAGAATTCTGTCTCTATGAATGTGCAACGGGAGTCATGCCCGCATTCCTTATCAGTAACCATATTAAAAAGGACTCAAATAATGAACTGACAACCATATTCTGCCGATGTGTGAACATAGCCTTCGTGGGACAAGCAAACTAGTAAAACTCAAATACAGTTTAGGATCAAAATCTTTAGAAGACAAATGAAAAATGAATTCACAGGTTACCTCGACAAAGCTCAACATTTTCTACCTCTGGACCACTGAGTTGTAAATTTATGAGATCGTCACCACACCTCAATTTTGGAGACATGGCATCCCAGGCTGCTTCAGAGGAACCGAGTAGCTGCCCTTTAATGAATGTTTTCTTCTGCAGACCTAAAATTTAGTTAGCATACATTCAAACAGACAAAACTGAAGTACTAATGGGCATTTCTTCAACTAGGTGCACTTTTAGTTTTGGAATTTGAAAAAAAAAAAAAAAAAAAAAAAAAAAAAAAAAAAAGAAGTTTGAAGGTCTGTAAGAGGACAAACCTAGATTAGAGAAATCATACATTATTTTTACATTTTCCCCAAACGGCAATGAACAAATCTCAATATAGAGCCATTATTTAAAAACAGAACAACTTATGCCATTCAAGAGTGGTCCAAGATCATCAACTAGTTTTTCCACAACGTATGGTAATTATACATTTGTCAGTGAGAATTAACTGCCTTTAGGACCAAATGCCGAATTGCACCCCGGTCACTCAATCTAATATTGGATTGCATAAGTCAAGCGTCATTTGATTTTTTTTTTATTAAGCAGAGAACGAGCTCAAATTTAATTCTTTAAAAATGTGTGTGGTGACAGAAATGACAATGAATTGTTAATTTAGTGAAACGAGATTAGGGAAATTAATCATGAATTTATACAAAACTGATGTCTCACAGATTAAAGTAACAGTGCATACTGTAAACATCTGATGGCAAGGCAAAACATAAGCAATAATATGATCAATTTGTCATCCTAAACTTCTCTTAACTTACATGTTTAGATTTTTAAAAACAACCTTGCAGGTATAGCATGTTTGGTAACGTGGAATAAATGTTAACTGATCAAACAATGGCTTTGATATTTAGTTAGAATTTTTGAAAATTTTTAATTCCCTCAATGTCCGACACGTGCTCTGATGTCACCGAAAATTTCCATAGAAACCACCTAAACAATCTTTCACAAACATTTTAAAGTGACATTAACAGTGTTGTGGTGGAAAGGACACAAATACTGTGCGACAGACATAGCGGTCTCGTTAAAAAGCCTGAATGCACTTTAATTATTTTGCTAGTGCTTAACTCAGATACATTAGTAGCTAACAGAAGTCATTTTAAACTGTATTTTCATTGTTGGAAAAAAAAGTAACGGAAAGGCAGTAAAGTTTTTAAAATTTGTTGCCACAGAAATAGGAATTTGTCTAAAACTCTTATTTTATAATTATGATTAAAAAAAACATAAAAGTGCCCGTAGTCCAAGAATCACCCTTTTGCTGCGATTACAGCAAACACTAAATGACATACCTGAAATTGCAGCATCGTCACTGAGAAAGTCAGTATTAGAAAAGGGCACAAAATATCCCTCTTGACCTGACACAAATTGTGCCGAAACATCGTCGCCACCTTCATAGTTCGTCTTTTCCGTTTCAGAAAACGGCAACAAACTTTTACAGTATACTAAAGTAATGCACGTGAAAAAATAAACTATAATTAATAACCGTCCACGTATTTTCCAAGACGCCATCGCAGCACAAGCTCGTGAAAGTGATACGTTTATTAAACACGCTTTACCGCGCCACTTTAAGCACTCGCACGTACCACGAATTAAAGCGTAATTTATAGGTAAATCACCTGATCCGTTTAATTATTACTCGAGATTCATTGCCTAGTCTATAGTTTGCTAGGCTGTGTTTGAAATGACATGCTTTCTAACTGGTTACTGCCCAGAACAGTGTGCATACTTACTACTGTTTTTAAGAATAGTGCGTGAAACGATAATCTACAACAGCCCAAGCAACTAAAACCAAAGTAACACATTTAAGTGTCGTCACACGACAAACACTGAGTATTAATTCAGCACAGCTGTCGACCTTGTTACTTTATACACATGCAAGTGCTAACCATTATTTTTGAAGGCTTGTAATAAAAGCAGTACAATTTTACAAAGGAAAAAAAGAATTGGGGTTATTGTGTTAAAATGTGTAATTTGTGTAATATGTTTAAAACATTTTGGTATGCGATTTGATTATGGAGCCCGGATTACATGTAATCAATTACTGTCCAGCACTGTACACACACATCAAATTATGTTAAACTGGTTAAAGAACTTTTTATTAATTTTTCTGAAAAATGAAATGAAAAATAAATAAAAGGTTTTCACTCAGAAATTGCTAGTAGGCCTACATAATCACAAAAACCTGCATAAATCATGGAATTAAACATTAAATGAAACACAAAAACTCCAATAATCTTTATTTACAATTTATTAAGGGCATTGCTGCGGTTTCTGGGGCCTCTGGACAGCCCGGACGTTTTGGATTGTTGCCCTGCTGGAAAGTCCATCTGTGTCTCATCCTTCAGTAGCATAAACTATGCTGCTTCCACCTCTAAAGTTTGGTATTCAATCATTTTACCTGGGTTAACTGCATTATTTGGAGAAATAAACCTTTGATTGTTTTCCTTGTTTTTTTTTTTTCTTTTTTGACAAAAAAAAAAAAAAAAAAAAACAAAGAAACAGGAATTATACATTGTGTATGATGGTGGGTGGGCCCAAGGTCCCTAAAATAAATATTTGGTTGCGTTGGAGAGTCGGTCAAGTTATGAGACTAATGCGAAACACTATGATCCAAAAGTGCTACTCTTGTTAAGTTTAATTTCTTTGTTTAATATAAGTGAGATTGTATTTATTGTTTTTATAAAAATAGAAAAATGAAACAATGAACTATAAACTAAGCATTTGTTTTAATCGAGAGAAAAGACCTTCAATGCAAGTAGGTTTTATTAGTCTTATTAATTTTGTTAATAAAAGTTTGTTGCTTAATATAGACCTATGCGGATTTGCCATTGTACTGTTTTATTGTATCGCCTTTTTACTAATAATAAATGAACCACAAACTAAGCATTTGTTTGAAGTAAGGGGAAAGTCCAAAAACCTTATATTTGTTACAACGTGAACGTGGATAAGTTCTGTTAAATATAATTACTACTTTTTATTTTAGTATTTGCTGATGTTGTGCGTGTCCAACATGCACCAACAAACGATTTCCTAAATCAATTTAAAGGAACAGTTCACCCAAAAATGAAAACTACAGCATATTTTACTCACCCTGACACCATCCTAGGTGTTTATGACTTTCTTCTTTCAAGCGAACAGACTTTTTTTAAACAGTTATCCTGGCTCTTCCAAACATGGTAATGCTTTGATAGTGACCATTATTTTGAAGCTCCATAAATTGGTTATATCCCCAAGTACTGCGGCGTAAAATCACATGTCCTCTAAAGCAGATCAATGGGTTTTCAAATTCTAACCTAAATACCCGACTTCCTGAAAACTTCCTGTGCTTAATTCAGGAGGGGCGATTTTGAGGAGCAGTCTCTGGAGGAGCATGGATAATCTGAAACCTTATCTGGGCTAGACGGGACCAGCGGGAATTTAGGATGGCTGGACGGGACTATTTTAGATGCTTGTTTTCTATTTATACAGTATTGTTAATGCAGTCTCCTTGAGTCTAGCCCAGGTGCCTTTATTAGATAAATTTAGTGTTAGGCAACACAGATCTTTCTACAGGGAATCGGTAAGAGACGTAGATAAGAATCGATAAGTTTTGTTACAATTTAAAAAGGAAACAAAGAGAACAGTCGAGTAGGGAAACTAAATCAAACGTAACGACGCCGCTAATCTGTCTGCAATAGATTTACAGTTTATAGAGAACAAACATCAATAATAAAAATCTGGATCCCATCAGCCAAGCAGGTAATATGCCGGGGAAGCCAAGAGATTGTTCAGTCTGACTAGACGAAAACGAGTTTGACGAAGGAACCGAACCTACCCACAATGTCAGGTGGGCACCCATATCCGCTGCATCAATCACTCGTCTGCTTGAACTATAAATGAATAACAAAACACCCCTACAACGCGAACAAGCTTAAAACAGCCTGATGATACAATGCCTTACACGCAATAGACAACATCAGCCAAATGCCAGCAGGAGAATTATTTAGGCCTTCCAGTTTATACAAAAGTGCACTATGAGCTCTAGCATGCAGCAAACAATCCAGCCAATGTTATCCTACATCCTTGGATGACGCAGAGTCACTCCCTGCCCAATGATAGAACAATCGATGAGCAATCAGTTGACCAGATGCAAGCAGAAAAAGCTCCATTATGACCTACCTCTATGACCTATGACCTGAACTGGGTATTTTGGATAAAATAATTGCAAAGGAGGATAGTCAGGGTAATAAGTATACTGAGGGAACGGGCTTCCAGGGTCCTTTAGAGGGTTAGGCTTCCCTGTTTCTTGGGCAACTGCTGAGGTGTTGGTAAGGGCAGCAGTTGGTTTCTCTGTGGGTTTTGGTTAGCCATCATAAGGGTAGCCAGGATAGCCATAAGGCCAAGGCAGCTGAGGGTATTTGGGACGTTGAGGCTTTCCATCTGGTCCTTGGTCATCTGGTCCAGTGTCAGAGCCAGAAGACGGAACTAAGTTTGGGTCACCATAAGAGTAGACAGGATAGCCATAGGGCCAAGGCATCTGGGGGTATTTGGGACTTTGAGGCTTGCTATCTGGTGCTTGGCCATCTGGTCCAGTGTCTGAGCCTGAGGATGGAACAAGGTTTGGGTCACCATAAGGTGAGCCAGGATAGCTATAGGGCCAAGGCATCTGGGGGTATTTAGGACGTTGATGCTGGCCATCTGTTACCTATGAAACTATGGTAGTTTTATCAGGTTTGTCTGTTTGCATAGCTATAAAATAAACTCTTCCAGGATAAAGATAACTGGGAAAAGGCCAAAACACTTGCGGATACGCTCCATAACAAGAAGATGGGGATTTCATTGTTGCAGAATCAGAAGCTGCAGGTGCTGCTGGTCTTTGCGTGTTAGGAAAAGAGGGAGGCAGCAGAACACGCAGATATTAGGTCCCAGGAAAGTTTCATTTGAAGTGGTGGAGGGCATAGGATAAGAAATGACTGCAGTGTTTCCCTGCCACAGTATCTGCATCACATAATGCCCTCCCTGAAAGAAATCATGAACACAAGTTGGTCTACATTACTCTGTGGTCATGCAAAACAGAACAGAGAAAGCAATACCTGTTGCACAACACCACATCCATCATAGGGAGTAGCATAGACAAGAACTCTGTTAGTGAGTGTGGTGTGACCTTCGAGACATGGCATCCCAGGCTCCTTTAGAGGAACTGAGTAGTCGCCTTCTTTGACAAACATGTTCTTCTGCAGACCTGAAATTTATAATTGTTGTACATTCAACAATTCAAACAATTAAATATTTATATACATTGATGTTACAGCAAGCACAAATGACATACCTGAAACTGCAGCATCGTCACTGAAATGGTTGATATTAGAGAAGTTCTTGGTCTGACACAATTTGTGCTGAAACATCTTCGCCACCGTCATCGCTTCGTTTTTGCCGTTTCAGAAAATGGCAACAAACTTCTACAGTGTACTAAAGTAATGCATGTGAAAACGCAAAGAGATCACTCAAACAGAAAAATCTAATACATAAATGAAAAAAAAAAACTAAAGTCGACACAGAGAAAAAAAATGCAATTTAGTAAAAACTGAACAAATAGACAAATGCATAGAAAAACAAAATTTTTCACCTTTCAACACTGAACCTAACCCTATTTATACTGTATATTTTACATTAAACAGACAAAAAAACAAAATCAGAAAATAAAGTATCTTGTATCTGACAGTGCAGGTCATTGGTGATGAGACTCATATACATCTCAGGTCCACAGGCCTCAGATTCCTCTTCATTAGACTCACTGATGAGGGGCTGATGTGGTAACTATAACACAAAAACAATGTTATAGTATAGTTGAACGTATTGTGTTTTTTCTTATTAGCAAGCAATCTGAGGAGAAAAGTATAGCGCAGAATAACCCAATGCAGTACTATTCTTGGACACTTGTGTGACTGGATCTAGCTCTCCATCTCCACCTGCATGCAGGCCATGGGACGGGCCAAGGCCAGAGCAACACGGGCCTCCTGCTCCTGCAGCCGCTAGAACTCTGAATCCAGATCTTGTTTGATGTATTATCAGCGAACTTTATACCATGAGTGACAATGGTGCATCAAAGCTGATCTCTGTCCTGCTTTCCTCTGCATCACTGCAGCTGTCATTCAAAGGATAGATTAAGCCCCATTCTGAAGTTTATAATGAAAGTGCAGTGGAAAAAAAAAAATCAATTTAAATGTAATTGTTTAAATTCACAATTATCAGTTGTTGGTCTTTTTATTTCAATGCTTTTTAAAGAAACAGACCGTCATACAGCAGGAATGAATTAGTAAACCATTACATTTAACTAAAATAAAGTGAGAAACGTTACATTTTTGCGTTTGTAAAAACCAGTGATGCACTTCTCACAGAAAGCTGTGCATTAGACTGGTTAGTATTCTACAAAAACAGCCTGTGCACAAATGTCTTCAATGTTCACTTCTGTAAACTAGGATGATGTTTTATGGCATCTCCACAGATAAAAGGTACATGCTGTGGAAAAATGTAAATATACACTGGGTAGTATAGCATGACATTTGTAATAGAATAACCAATTTCCCAATCACTTACCAAGGGAAAAAAAAAAAAAAAAAAACACAATGCTAATTTTTTGATCAAGTTTATTTAGAAAAATTGAAGACAGGACAAAAAATAAAAAACGCAGAAGCCAGCATGTTCATGAACAGGAATCACTTTAGATTACCATTAAATCAGGAGGCAAATCTTTGAAAGCCACGTGCAGCACATTACCAGCCTAATTCAACGCATCTTGCCACAAGGCTTTCCATCTGGTCCTTGGCCACCTGGTCCAGTGTCAGAGCCTGAGGACGGAACAAGGTTTGGGTCACCAAAAAGGTAGCCAGGATAGCCATAGGGCCAAGGCAGCTGGGGGTATTTGGGACGTTGACGCTTTCCATCTGGTCCAGTGTCAGAGCCTGAGGACGGAACAAGGTTTGGGTCACCAAAAGGGTAGCCAGGATAGCCATAGGGCCAAGGCAGCTGGGGGTATTTGGGACGTTGAGGCTTGACTTGTCCGGCGCTTGACTCCGGCACTTGGACTCCCGCACTTGGACTCCGGCACTTGGACTCCGGCACTTGGACTCCCGGCACTTGGACTCCCGGCACTTGACTCCGGCACTTGGACTCCGGCACTTGACTCCCGGCACTTGACTCCCGGCACTTGGACTCCCGGCACTTGACTCCCGGCACTTGACTCCCGGCACTTGACTCCCGGCACTTGACTCCCGGCACTTGGACTCCCGGACACTTGGACTCCGGCACTTGGACTCCCGGCACTTGACTCCCGGCACTTGGACTCCCGGCACTTGACTCCGGCACTTGGACTCCCGCACTTGACTCCCGGCACTTGACTCCCGGCACTTGACTCCGGCACTTGGACTCCCGCACTTGGACTCCCGGCACTTGGACTCCGGCACTTGACTCCGGACTCCTCGGCACTTGACTCCCGGCACTTGACTCCCGGCACTTGACTCCACTTGACTCCCGGCACTTGGACTCCGCACTTGACTCCGGCACTTGGACTCCCGGCACTTGACTCCCGGCACTTGGACTCCCGGCACTTGACTCCCGGCACTTGGACTCCCGGCACTTGACTCCCGGCACTTGGACTCCCGGCACTTGACTCCCGGCACTTGACTCCCGCACTTGACTCCCGCACTTGACTCCCGGCACTTGACTCCCGGCACTTGACTCCCGCACTTGACTCCCGGCACTTGGACTCCCGGCACTTGACTCCCGGCACTTGGACTTGGCACTTGGACTCCCGGCACTTGACTCCCGGCACTCCTCGGCACTTGGACTCCCGCACTTGCCCGGCACTTGGACTCCCGGCACTTGACTCCCGGCACTTGGACTCCCGGCACTTGACTCCCGGCACTTGACTCCGCACTTGACTCCGGCACTTGACTCCCGGCACTTGACTCCCGGCACTTGACTCCCGCACTTGACTCCAGCACTTGACTCTCCGGCACTTGACTCCCGCACTTGACTCCCGGCACTTGACTCCCGCACACTTGACTCCGGCACTTGACTCCCGGCACTTGACTCCCGGCACTTGACTCCGGACTCCGGCACTTGACTCCGGCACTTGGACTCCCGCACTTGACTCCCGGCACTTGGACTCCGACTCCCGACACACTGGACTCCCGCACTTGACTCCCGCACTTGACTCCCGGCACTTGACTCCGGCACTTGACTCCGGCACTTGACTCCCGGCACTTGACTCCCGGCACTTGACTCCCGGCACTTGGACTCCGGCACTTGACTCCCGGCACTTGGACTCCCGGCACTTGACTCCCGCACTTGACTCCCGGCACTTGACTCCCGGCACTTGGACTCCGGCACTTGACTCCCGGCACTTGACTCCCGGCACTTGGACTCCCGCACTTGACTCCCGGCACTTGACTCCCCGGCACTTGGACTCCCGGCACTTGACTCCGGCACTTGACTCCCGGCACTTGACTCCCGGCACTTGACTCCGGGCACTTGACTCCCGGCACTTGGACTCCCGGCACTTGACTCCCGGCACTTGCTCCCGGCACTTGGACTCCGGCACTTGGACTCCCGGCACTTGACTCCCACTTGGACTCCCGGCACTTGACTCTCGGCACTTGACTCCCGGCACTTGACTCCCGGCACTTGGACTCCCGGCACTTGGACTCCCGGCACTTGACTCCCGGCACTTGGACTCCCGGCACTTGACTCCCGGCACTTGCTCAGCACGACTCCCGGCACTTGACTCCCGGCACTTGGACTCCCGGCACTTGACTCCCGGCACTTGGACTCCCGCACTTGACTCCCGCACTTGACTCCCGGCACTTGACTCCGGCACTTGACTCCCGCACTTGACTCCCGGCACTTGGACTCCCTCCACTTGACTCCCGGCACTTGACTCCGGCACTTGGACTCCCGGCACTTGACTCCCGGCACTTGGACTCCCGGCACTTGACTCCCGGCACTTGACTCCGGGCACTTGACTCCCGGCACTTGACTCCCGGCACTTGACTCCGGCACTTGACTCCCGGCACTTGACTCCCGGCACTTGGACTCCGGCACTTGACTCCCGGCACTTGGACTCCCGGCACTTGGACTCCCGGCACTTGACTCCGACACTTGACTCCCGGCACTTGACTCCCGGCACTTGGACTCCGGCACTTGACTCCCGCACTTGACTCCCGGCACTTGGACTCCCGCACTTGACTCCCGGCACTTGGACTCCCGGCACTTGGACTCCCGCACTTGGACTCCCGCACTTGACTCCCGGCACTTGACTCGGCACTTGGACTCCCGGCACTTGACTCCCGGCACTTGGACTCCCGGCACTTGACTCCCGGCACTTGACTCCCGGCACTTGACTCCCGGCACTTGCTCCCGGCACTTGACTCCCGGCACTTGGACACTTGGACTCCCGGCACTTGACTCCCGGCACTTGGACTCCGGCACTTGACTCCGGCACTTGACTCCCGGCACTTGACTCCCGGCACTTGGACTCCCGGCACTTGACTCCCGCACTTGACTCCCGGCACTTGACTCCCGGCACTTGACTCCCACTTGCACTTGGACTCCGGCACTTGGACTTGGACCCACTTGGACTCCCGCACTTGGACTCCCGGCACTTGGACTCCCGCACTTGGACTCCGGCACTTGACTCCCGGCACTTGACTCCCACTTGGACTCCGGCACTTGACTCCCGCACTTGGACTCCCGCACTTGACTCCCGGCACTTGACTCCCGCTCCCCGGCACTTGACTCCCGGCACTTGGACTCCCGGCACTTGACTCCCGGCACTTGACTCCCGGCACTTGACTCCCGCACTTGACTCCGGCACTTGACTCCGGCACTTGGACTCCCGGCACTTGCACTTGGGCACTTGGACTCCCGGCACTTGGACTCCCGGCACTTGACTCCCGCACTTGACTCCAGCACTTGACTCCCGGCACTTGGACTCCGGCACTTGGACTCCCGGCACTTGGACTCCCGGCACTTGGACTCCCGGCACTTGGACTCCCGGCACTTGGACTCCCGGCACTTGGCCTCCCGGCACTTGGCCTCCCGGCACTTGACTCCCCGGCACTTGGGCCACCCGGCACTTGGACTCCCGGCACTTGGACTGGCCACTCCGGCACTTGGCCACCCGGCACTTGGACTCCCGGCACTTGGCCACCCGGCACTTGGCCACCCGGCACAGCGTCAGAGCCCGAGGATGGGACAAGGTTTGGGTCACCAAAAGGGTATCCAGGATAGCCATAGGGCCAAGGCAGCTGGGGGAATTTGGGACGTTGAGGCTTTCCATCTGGTCCTTGGCCACCTGGCGCAGCGTCAGAGCCCGAGGATGGGACAAGGTTTGGGTCACCAAAAGGGTATCCAGGATAGCCATAGGCCAAGGCAGCTGGGCCATTTGGGGCGTTGAGGCTTTCCATCTGGTCCTTGGCCACCTGGCGCAGCGTCAGAGCCCGAGGATGGGACAAGGTTTGGGTCACCAAAAGGGTATCCAGGATAGCCATAGGGCCAAGGCAGCTGGGGGAATTTGGGACGTTGAGGCTTTCCATCTGGTCCTTGGCCACCTGGCGCAGCGTCAGAGCCCGAGGATGGGACAAGGTTTGGGTCACCAAAAGGGTATCCAGGATAGCCATAGGGCCAAGGCAGCTGGGGGTATTTGGGACGTTGAGGCTTTCCATCTGGTACTTGAGAAACTACGGTAGTTGTAACAGGTGTGTCTGTTTGCATAGACATAGAATAAACCCTTCCAGGATAAAGATAACTGGAAAAAGGCCAAAACCCTTGCAAATACTCTTGATAACCAGGAGATGGGGGTTTCAGTGTTGCAGTTGCAGTGGTGGAGGGCATAGGACAAGATATTACTGCAGTGTTTCCCTGCCACAGTATCTGCATCACATAATGCCCTCCCTGAAAGTAATCATTAATACAAGTTAGTCAACAGTACTCTGTGGTCATGCAAAACAGAATAGAGAAAGCAATACCTTTTGCGCAACACCACATCCATCATAGGGAGTAGCATAGACAAGACCTCTGTTAGTGAGTGTGGTGTGACCACAGTCAGGTGGCAGATGAGTGAGGGGAACAGGCACCCCATTGCCTGTCAAAAGGTATAAAGACCATTAGAAACGAAGCTTTTGGACTGTAGCTATTGTGACAAATTGGTACTAAAAGACTAGTTGATTTGGGATAAAATTTAGAAAGCAAGGGGATAAGGAATTCACAGGTTACCTTGACAAAGTTCAACGTTTGCCACGTCTGGACCACCAAGTTGTAAACTCATGAGATCGTCACCACACCTTAACTTCGGAGACATGGCATCCCAGGCTGCTTTAGAGGAACTGAGTAGTTGCCCTTTCATGAACATTTTGTTCCACAGGCCTTAAAAAAAAATATATATATATATATTTTTATTTATTTAAAAAAAAAAAAAAAAAAAAAAAAAAAAAAACCCATACACTGATATTACAGCAAGCACTAATAACATACCCAAGACTCCAGCATCACCACGTCCCACGTCCATCGTTTGTTTTTTCCGTTCCAGAAAACTGAGACAAACTTCTACAGTGTACTAAAGTAATACACGTTAAAATACTCAATAAAAACAACAACCTTCCCCGCATTTTCCAAGACGCCATCACAGCACACGCTTGTGAAGCAAGTGATGCGTTTCTTAAATACAGTGCGGTACCTGCCACTTTAAGCACTCACACGTTCAATGAATTAAAGCCTAATTTAAAGGTAAATCACATGTTCCGTTTAATTGACCGTTTTCAGTCGCCATGACGTGCAATGCTGCTCTCACACTACACACGTGTTTTCACGAAAATGCATAGCAAAGAAAACAGACACACCGACAGAGAAGACAGATCACGTTGCTTTTGATACTAAACAAGGTGACAGCTTTTAAATTGTGTCATTTTAAAATAAATTCAAACTAGCGTTTTATGTTTTTTTAAAGCGTCGTGACAGATCACTATATTGCCTCTTGGGTTCACGTGTTTGAGCTGATCGTCTTTTTTATGTTTACATAAAGCATGAAACGAAAATGAATGAACATCACACCATATTAAGTTCACCGAAGTTAATGTAATATTCTGTCTGATTTGTGGTTAAGTATAGAAGGGATACAGCGGTGGTTACTAATCAGAAACGTGATTTTTATTTTATTTATTTATTTTTTAAAGCCCAATGCGTCGTAGTTTCATTACTTCAGTGTCACAGCCATGGTATATTTGCAGTAAAGGGCCAGTCACAGTTCAATGAGTGAGAAGATTACATAAGCGAACCAAATTGAGCTGCATTGAAAACAGATGAGCGCACGAGTGCATAAACATATCAGGGCGAAGTTCACGGGATTTTGTCCACAGAATAATAAGTGCACACGTTTTGACAGATTATTTTATTTTTTTAACAACAAACATTTAACTTAACATTTACCAATACTTATTGACCGGCAGCTCTAGATGTCGGGCGAAATCGGTCAGCAACGTCAAATACACGTTCTGATTGGTCAGATGGCATGTCAATCAAGCTTTTTGCTAATGGTCAATTATTATTCGATATTGATTGGCTGGTCTACGGTTTCCTAGGCTGTGTTTGAAATTGCACGCTTTCTCACCTTTTACTGCCCAGTAATTACTGTGTTTTTGTTTTTTTTTTGTTTTGTTTTGTTTTTACAATTAGCGTGTGATCCAAGTCTACAATAGCCTAAGCCACAAAATCTTTCAGAGTAGTAAATACAAGTGTCCTCACAAGACAAACACTGAACATTCGCAGGTAGCAAAGACTTCCGGCCCTAACTTGGCATGAAGCCGGCAGTTTGCTTTCAGTCAGCACTGACAAAAGGCATGTGAACCAAACATGGCCTGGTTTTTAGAGAAATATCGACGTATCCTGCATTAAGGCAGTTATTTTTTCATTTACAATGTCTTGTTACATGTACTAACTGTAATAAAAACTGAGTTACATGCAGTAATTTTAAACCACACCATAATACTAACTCTATAGTAAGTTCTTGTTAAATAATATTACTCTGTTTTAAATAAAAAATTACACTGTATAAATATCTGTACTTATTATTGAATTGCACATGGCTCTGCAAAAAAAACAACTGCTTAGACTGGTTTTCTCCTGGAGCAATATTGGAAACCGGTAGGAGCTCATTAATAAACTGATCTGCATCAATTTACAATCTTTGTTTAGATGTTAAGATGTTAAGATCTTAAGAAGAACCAGCTGTCCTCAGCCATCCTGGTGAACTTCTATCGCTGTACAATAGAGAGCATCCTAACAAACTGTGTCACAGTCTGGTATGGGAGCTGCTCTGTTGCTGAGCGTAAGGCACTGCAGCGGGTGGTGAAAACTGCCCAGCGCATCACCGGAACTCCACTTCCATCCATTGAGGACATCCAGAAGAAACACTGTTTGCGTCGAGCACGCAGTATTCTTAAGGACTCCTCTCACCCTGCCCACAAACTGTTTTCCCTCCTGCCATCTGGCAGGCGATTCAGATTCCCCCGGACTAGAACAAGTAGACTGAGGAACAGCTTTTTTACCAGAGCTGTCTCACTACTGAATTCTACCCCCCACTGATGTCTGCCCCACCCACCCCATTAAAACAAAAATACAAAAATGCACTGTTAACATTCATTGCACTCCACTGTATATATCTTTGTAAATGTATGTACATATCCACTGTACATACTCTTGTAAAATTGTCTATACATATCCTGTATATCCTGCTCTTTCTTTCTTATGTACATAACGATCTGTAAATTGTTTACACATAATCACTGTAAATTCCCCCTTCTCATCTGTAATTTAATTTGTACATATTTATCTTTGTAATTTATATTTATATTTGTACCTATATCCTGCACTTGCTGCTTATTGCACTCCTGGTTAGACCTAAACTGCATTTCGTTACCTTGTACTTGTACATGTGTAATGACAATAAAGTTGAATCTAATCTAATCTAATCTAATGTTACAAAATATCTGTCAATAGGTTCTGTAAAATCCAATATTCGCGTTAGCTGTTGATACAAAAGCTATTTTCAAACCATGTTTACTTGCTGTATGTTTCAATGGCTATGACACAAAACCACCTGACTTCTGCAGCCACAGAAAAAGAAATCGACTCAACCATCAAAAAATAGCTATATCTGGCCCCGGATAGGGATGGCGTCATGAGAGAGAGGATGAAGACAAACTGTCAGGAGAGTACAACAGGTTAATGGACTTGTGACTTGATTGGATGTTGAAGAGTTGTGTGCACACTGCTGCTTGTTCATAAACTGAGTCAGATGTTCAAGCACATTGCCACTTGTTTGTGGACTGAATCAGATTCAGAAAAGTTGTGTGCACAGTGCCTTTTGTTCATGGACGAAACATAGATGTTTTCAAGGTGGCCCAAAGCGGCTAGATGAAGGTTTTGTTGAGGCTGACACGTGGAACGAATTTATTCAGTCCTACATAGAACCAGATTAGGGCCAGCTGTAGTCATACATTTTGCTGAGATATAGCAATGCCACGACCCACTCATGTAACGTAATTTATTCCTGTATTTGGGGGCGAGTGAAAGTGGGTTCTGTGGCCCATCACTGGGCCAAACCAGTTTTGCTATGTGGGTTTAATTCAGCCAAGCTGTCATGGTAGTTATTTTATACATAAAAGTGCCAACCATTCTTTTCATGAAGGCTTGTATAAAAGTGTAATTTAAAAATGCAATTTAGTAAAAACTGAACAAGTAGACAAATGCATAGAAAAACAAAATTTTTCACTTTTCAACACTGAACCTAACCCTATTGTTAGAGTTGTGTATTGACATTATGCAACTTTGACCCTTCGGAGGCAAAAGGAGGCAAAGGCTTGCCCGGCCCCCGCCTCAGGCGGACTGAGACCCGTGTGGAGGCAAAGGGAGGCAAAAGAGAGAAACCTGCTTTTCTCCCGCTTGCAAACGACAGCACAATCCTTGCAAGCTAAAAATCCAAAAACTTGTCTTGTGTTTTATTTTGCCTTGGGTTGATCCTTCCTCGTAAAGAGCCGTTTGAGTGAAATAGTCTCAACACCTATTTATATTGTATATTTTACATTAAACAGACGAAAATAAACGAAATCAGAAAATAAAGTATCTTGTATCTGACAGTGCAGGTCATTGGTGATGAGACTCCTATACATCTCAGGTCCACAGGCCTCAGATTTCTCTTCATTAGACTCACTGATGTGGGGCTGATGTGGTAACTATAACACAAAAACAATGCTATAGTATATTTGAACGTTTTTTCTTATTCGCAAGCAATCTGAGGAGAAAAGTACAGCGAGGATAACCCAACACAGCACTATTCTTGGACACTTGTGTGACTGGATCTATCTCTCCATCTCCACCTGCATGGAGGCCATGGGACGGGCCAAGGCCAGAGCTACACGTGCCTCCTCCTCCTGCAGCCGCTAGAACTCTGAATCCAGATCTTGTTTAATGTATTATCAGAGGACTTTATACCATGAGTGACAATGGGGCATCAAAGCTGATCTCTGAGGATAGATTAAGCCTTTCTGAAAAAGTGTATAATTTAGTAAAACTGAACAAGTAGACAAATGCAGTGAAAAACATGAATCAACTTTTCAACACTTTAACCTAACCCAATTATCAGTTGTTGTTGACATTATTAGTAAACTTTTACATTTAAGGCAAAAGGAGGCAAGGCTTGCCCGGCCCCCGCCTCATTTTGAGACCGTGTGGAGGCAAAGGGAGGCAAAGAGAAAACACTTTTCTCCCGCTTGCAAGCGACAGCACAATCCTTGCAAGCTAAAAATCCAAAAACTTGTCTTGTGTTTTATTTTGCCTTGGGTTGATCCTTCCTCGTAAAGAGCCGTTTGAGGTGAAATAGTCTCAACACCTATTTATATTGTATATTTTACATTAAACAGACGAAAATAAACACTGAAATCAGAAAATAAAGTATCTTGTATCTGACAGTGCAGGTCATTGGTGATGAGACTCCTATACATCTCAGGTCCACAGGCCTCAGATTTCTCTTCATTAGACTCACTGATGGGGGCTGATGTGGTAACTATAACACAAAAACAATGCTATAGTATATTTGAACGTTTTTTCTTATTCGCAAGCAATCTGAGGAGAAAAGTACAGCGAGGATAACCCAACACAGCACTATTCTTGGACACTTGTGTGACTGGATCTATCTCTCCATCTCCACCTGCATGGAGGCCATGGGACGGGCCAAGGCCAGAGCTACACGTGCCTCCTCCTCCTGCAGCCGCTAGAACTCTGAATCCAGATCTTGTTTAATGTATTATCAGAGGACTTTACACCATGAGTGACAATGGGGCATCAAAGCTGATCTCTGTCCTGCTTTCCTCTGCAGCTGATTCAAAGGATAGATTAAGCCCCATTCTGAAGTTTATAGTGAAAGTGCAGTGGAAAAGATTAATCAACTTAAATGTAATTTTTAAATTCACAATTATCAGTTAGTTGTTGGTCTTATTAGTAAACCATTACATTTAACTAAAATAAAGTGAGAAGTGTTACATTTTTGCATTTGTAAAAACCAGTGATGCACTTCTCACAGAAAGCGGTGCATTAGACTGGTTAGTATTCTACAAAAACAGCCTGTGCACAAATGTCTTCAATGTTCACTTCTGTAAACTAGGATGATGGTTTTGTGGCATCTCCACAGATAAGGGTACACGCTGTGTAAAAGTGTAACTATACACTGGGTAGTATAGCATGACTTGTGATACAATAACTGGTTACCATATAAAAAAAAAAAACAACGCAAAAAACGCTACGCTAGGACTCATTAGTGCTAAAATTAGTACTAGAACAGACATTTGTCATGTAAACCTGCTTTTCATTCTATATACGCATTCACTTTTTCTTCACCAAAAAAAGGAAAACACAGAATGATACATTTTTTGATCAAGTTTATTTAGCAATTGAAGACAGGACAAAAAACGCAGAATGTTCATGAACAGGAATCACTTTAGATTACCATTAAATCAGGAGGCAAATCTTTGAAAGCCACGTACAGCACATTACCAGTCTAATTCAACGCGTCTAGCCACAATCCTCAGCTTCATGGGAAAGAGTTGGGGTCCAAAAAGTCCACAAATTGAAGTGCAAAGGGGTATTTTTCATACAGTACAGAGCTGGGAGGTACATATTGCTGGGGTGGCACATCAGGCTGGTTGGCAGAGGGCCAGCATTCAGCAGCTGCAGTTGTAGTACAGGGTTGAGGAGTAGTGGTTACAGGCTGTGCAGTGGGAGGAGACTGAACTGGGTATTTTGGATAAGAGCCTTGCAAAGGAGGATTTCCATCTGGTCCTTGGCCACCTGGTCCAGTGTCAGAGCCTGAGGACGGAACAAGGTTTGGGTCACCAAAAGGGTAGCCAGGATAGCCATAGGGCCAAGGCAGCTGGGGGTATTTGGGACGTTGAGGCTTTCCATCTGGTCCAGTGTCAGAGCCTGAGGACGGAACAAGGTTTGGGTCACCAAAAGGGTAGCCAGGATAGCCATAGGGCCAAGGCAGCTGGGGGTATTTGGGACGTTGAGGCTTTCCATCTGGTCCAGTGTCAGAGCCTGAGGACGGAACAAGGTTTGGGTCACCAAAAGGGTAGCCAGGATAGCCATAGGGCCAAGGCAGCTGGGGTATTTGGGACGTTGAGGCTTTCCATCTGGTCCAGTGTCAGAGCCTGAGGACGGAACAAGGTTTGGACTCACCAAAAGGGTAGCACTTGGATAGCCATAGGGCTCCGGCAGCTGGGGGTATTTGGGACGTTGAGGCTTTCCATCTGGTCCAGTGTCAGAGCCTGAGGACGGAACAAGGTTTCCCGTCACCTCCGGCGCGGGTAGCTCAGGCATAGCCCCGGCACTTGGCACTCGGCACTTGGGACTCCAGCACTTGACTCCAGCACTTCACTCCGGCACTCCCGGCACTTGACTCCCGGCACTTGGACTCCCGGCACTTGACTCCGGCACTTGGACTCCCGGCACTTGGACTCCACTTGCACTTGGTCTCCCGGCACTTGACTCCCGGCACTTGGACTCCGGCACTTGGACTCCGGCACTTGGACTCCCGGCACTTGGACTCCGGCACTTGACTCCCGGCACTTGGACTCCCGGCACTTGTCAGACTCCCGCACTTGGACTCCCGGCACTTGACTCCCGGCACTTGACTCCCGCACTTGGACTCCCGCACTTGGACTCCCGGCACTTGACTCCGGCACTTGACTCCCGGCACTTGACTCCGGCACTTGACTCCGGCACTTGGACTCCGGCACTTGACTCCCGGCACTTGACTCCGGCACTTGGACTCCCGGCACTTGGACTCCGGCACTTGACTCCCGGCACTTGGACTCCCGGCACTTGGACTCCGGCACTTGACTCCCGGCACTTGGACTCCCGGCACTTGGACTCCCGCACTTGGACTCCCGGCACTTGACTCCCGGCACTTGACTCCCGGCACTTGGACTCCGGCACTTGGACTCCCGCACTTGGACTCCCGGCACTTGACTCCCGCACTTGACTCCCGGCACTTGACTCCCGGCACTTGGACTCCGGCACTTGGACTCCCGGCACTTGACTCCCGGCACTTGACTCCCGGCACTTGGACTCCCGGCACTTGACTCCCGGCACTTGACTCCCGGCACTTGACTCCGGCACTTGGACTCCCGGCACTTGACTCCCGGCACTTGACTCCCGGCACTTGACTCCCGGCACTTGACTCCCGGCACTTGACTCCCGGCACTTGGACTCCCGCACTTGACTCCCGCACTTGGACTCCCGCACTTGACTCCCGCACTTGACTCCCGCACTTGACTCCCGGCACTTGACTTGACTCCGGCACTTGGACTCCCGCACTTGACTCCCGCACTTGACTCCCGGCACTTGACTCCCGGCACTTGACTCCCGGCACTTGACTCCCGGCACTTGACTCCCGCACTTGGACTCCGGCACTTGACTCCCGGCACTTGACTCCCGGCACTTGACTCCCGGCACTTGACTCCCGGCACTTGACTCCCGCACTTGACTCCCGCACTTGACTCCCAGCACTTGACTCCCGCACTTGACTCCCGGCACTTGACTCCCGGCACTTGACTCCCGGCACTTGACTCCAGGCACTTGGACTCCCGGCACTTGACTCCCGGCACTTGGACTCCCGCACTTGACTCCCGGCACTTGACTCCGGCACTTGACTCCCGGCACTTGACTCCCGGCACTTGACTCCCGGCACTTGACTCCCGGCACTTGACTCCGGCACTTGGACTCCCGGCACTTGGACTCCCGGCACTTGACTCCCGGCACTTGACTCCCGCACTTGACTCCCGCACTTGGACTCCCGGCACTTGACTCCCGGCACTTGGACTCCAGCACTTGACTCCGGCACTTGACTCCCGCACTTGACTCCCGGCACTTGACTCCCGCACTTGACTCCGGCACTTGACTCCGGCACTTGACTCCCGGCACTTGACTCCCGGCACTTGGACTCCCGGCACTTGACTCCAGCACTTGACTCCCGCACTTGACTCCCGGCACTTGACTCCCGCACTTGGACTCCCGGCACTTGACTCCGGCACTTGACTCCCGCACTTGGACTCCCGCACTTGGACTCCCGCACTTGACTCCCGGCACTTGACTCCCGGCACTTGACTCCCGGCACTTGGACTCCCGACTCACTTGGACTCCCGGCACTTGACTCCCGCACTTGGACTCCCGGCACTTGACTCCGGCGCACTTGACTCCCGGCACTTGGACTCCCGGCACTTGGACTCCCGCACTTGACTCCCGGCACTTGACTCCCGGCACTTGGACTCCCGGCACTTGACTCCCGGCACTTGACTCCGGCACTTGGACTCCCGGCACTTGACTCCCGCACTTGACTCCCGGCACTTGGACTCCCGGCACTTGACTCCCGGCACTTGACTCCCGGCACTTGACTCCCGGCACTTGACTCCCGGCACTTGGACTCCCGGCACTTGGACTCCGGCACTTGGACTCCCGGCACTTGGACTCCCGGCACTTGACTCCCGGCACTTGACTCCCGGCACTTGGACTCCCGCACTTGAGACTCCCGCACTTGGACTCCGGCACTTGACTCCCGGCACTTGACTCCGGCACTTGACTCCCGGCACTTGGACTCCCGCACTTGGACTCCCGCACTTGACTCCCGGCACTTGGACTCCGGCACTTGACTCCCGGCACTTGACTCCCGCACTTGACTCCCGGCACTTGGACTCCCGGCACTTGACTCCGGCACTTGACTCCCGGCACTTGACTCCCGGCACTTGGACTCCCGCACTTGACTCCCGGCACTTGGACTCCCGGCACTTGACTCCCGGCACTTGACTCCCGCACTTGACTCCACTTGGACTCCCGGCACTTGACTCCCGGCACTTGGACTCCCGGCACTTGGACTCCCGGCACTTGACTCCCGGCACTTGACTCCCGGCACTTGACTCCCGGCACTTGGACTCCCGGCACTTGACTCCCGGCACTTGACTCCCGCACTTGACTCCCTTGACCTCCAGCACTTGGACTCCCGGCACTTGACTCCCGGCACTTGACTCCCGGCACTTGACTCCGGCACTTGGACTCCCGGCACTTGGACTCCCGGCACTCCCGGCACTTGACTCCCGGCACTCCCGGCACTTGACTCCCGGCACTTGGACTCCGGCACTCTCCGGCACTTGACTCCTCCGGCACTTGGACTCCCGGCACTTGGACTCCCGGCACTTGGACTCCCGGCACTTGGACTCCCGGCACTTGGACTCCCGGCACTTGGACTCCCGGCACTTGGACTCCCGGCACTTGGACTCCCGGCACTTGGACTCCCGGCACTTGCCACCCGGCACTTGGCCACCCGGCACTTGGCCACCCGGCACTTGGCCACCCGGCACTTGGCCACCCGGCACTTGGCCACCCGGCACTTGGCCACCCGGCACAGCGTCAGAGCCCGAGGATGGGACAAGGTTTGGCCACCCGGCATCCAGGATAGCCACCCGGCCAAGGCAGCTGGGGACTTGGGACGTTGAGGCTTTCCATCTGGTCCTTGGCCACCTGGCGCAGCGTCAGAGCCCGAGGATGGGACAAGGTTTGGGTCACCAAAAGGGTATCCAGGATAGCCATAGGGCCAAGGCAGCTGGGGGAATTTGGGACGTTGAGGCTTTCCATCTGGTCCTTGGCCACCTGGCGCAGCGTCAGAGCCCGAGGATGGGACAAGGTTTGGGTCACCAAAAGGGTATCCAGGATAGCCATAGGGCCAAGGCAGCTGGGGGTATTTGGGACGTTGAGGCTTTCCATCTGGTACTTGAGAAACTACGGTAGTTGTAACAGGTGTGTCTGTTTGCATAGACATAGAATAAACCCTTCCAGGATAAAGATAACTGGAAAAAGGCCAAAACCCTTGCAAATACTCTTGATAACCAGGAGATGGGGGTTTCAGTGTTGCAGTTGCAGTGGTGGAGGGCATAGGACAAGATATTACTGCAGTGTTTCCCTGCCACAGTATCTGCATCACATAATGCCCTCCCTGAAAGTAATCATTAATACAAGTTAGTCAACAGTACTCTGTGGTCATGCAAAACAGAATAGAGAAAGCAATACCTTTTTGCGCAACACCACATCCATCATAGGGAGTAGCATAGACAAGACCTCTGTTAGTGAGTGTGGTGTGACCACAGTCAGGTGGCAGATGAGTGAGGGGAACAGGCACCCCATTGCCTGTCAAAAGGTATAAAGACCATTAGAAACGAAGCTTTTGGACTGTAGCTATTGTGACAAATTGGTACTAAAAGACTAGTTGATTTGGGATAAAATTTAGAAAGCAAGGGGATAAGGAATTCACAGGTTACCTTGACAAAGTTCAACGCTTTGCCACGTCTGGACCACCAAGTTGTAAACTCATGAGATCGCCACCACACCTTAACTTCGAGACATGGCATCCCAGGCTGCTTTAGAGGAACTGAGTAGTTGCCCTTTCATGAACATTTTGTTCCACAGGCCTTAAAAAAAAATAATATATATATATATATTTTTTTTTATTAGTATTTAAAAAAAAAAAAAAAAAAAAAAAAACCCATACACTGATATTACAGCAAGCACTAATAACATACCCAAGACTCCAGCATCACCACGTCCACGTCCATCGTTTGTTTTTTCCGTTCCAGAAAACTGAGACAAACTTCTACAGTGTACTAAAGTAATACACGTTAAAATACTCAATAAAAACAACAACCTTCCCCGCATTTTCCAAGACGCCATCACAGCACACGCTTGTGAAGCAAGTGATGCGTTTCTTAAATACAGTGCGGTACCTGCCACTTTAAGCACTCACACGTTCAATGAATTAAAGCCTAATTTAAAGGTAAATCACATGTTCCGTTTAATTGACCGTTTTCAGTCGCCATGACGTGCAATGCTGCTCTCACACTACACACGTGTTTTCACGAAAATGCATAGCAAAGAAAACAGACACACCGACAGAGAAGACAGATCACGTTGCTTTTGATACTAAACAAGGTGACAGCTTTTAAATTGTGTCATTTTAAAATAAATTCAAACTAGCGTTTTATGTTTTTTTAAAGCGTCGTGACAGATCACTATATTGCCTCTTGGGTTCACGTGTTTGAGCTGATCGTCTTTTTTATGTTTACATAAAGCATGAAACGAAAATGAATGAACATCACACCATATTAAGTTCACCGAAGTTAATGTAATATTCTGTCTGATTTGTGGTTAAGTATAGAAGGGATACAGCGGTGGTTACTAATCAGAAACGTGATTTTTATTTTATTTATTTATTTTTTTAAAGCCCAATGCGTCGTAGTTTCATTACTTCAGTGTCACAGCCATGGTATATTTGCAGTAAAGGGCCAGTCACAGTTCAATGAGTGAGAAGATTACATAAGCGAACCAAATTGAGCTGCATTGAAAACAGATGAGCGCACGAGTGCATAAACATATCAGGGCGAAGTTCACGGGATTTTGTCCACAGAATAATAAGTGCACACGTTTTGACAGATTATTTTATTTTTTTAACAACAAACATTTAACTTAACATTTACCAATACTTATTGACCGGCAGCTCTAGATGTCGGGCGAAATCGGTCAGCAACGTAAAATACACGTTCTGATTGGTCAGATGGCATGTCAATCAAGCTTTTTGCTAATGGTCAATTATTATTCGATATTGATTGGCTGGTCTACGGTTTCCTAGGCTGTGTTTGAAATTGCACGCTTTCTCACCTTTTACTGCCCAGTAATTACTGTGTTTTTGTTTTTTTTTTGTTTTGTTTTGTTTTACAATTAGCGTGTGATCCAAGTCTACAATAGCCTAAGCCACAAAATCTTTCAGAGTAGTAAATACAAGTGTCCTCACAAGACAAACACTGAACATTCGCAGGTAGCAAAGACTTCCGGCCCTAACTTGGCATGAAGCCGGCAGTTTGCTTTCAGTCAGCACTGACAAAAGGCATGTGAACCAAACATGGCCTGGTTTTTAGAGAAATATCGACGTATCCTGCATTAAGGCAGTTATTTTTTCATTTACAATGTCTTGTTACATGTACTAACTGTAATAAAAACTGAGTTACATGCAGTAATTTTAAACCACACCATAATACTAACTCTATAGTAAGTTCTTGTTAAATAATATTACTCTGTTTTAAATAAAAAATTACACTGTATAAATATCTGTACTTATTATTGAATTGCACATGGCTCTGCAAAAAAACAACTGCTTAGACTGGTTTCTCCTGGAGCAATATTGAAACCGGTAGGAGCTCATTAATAAACTGATCTGCATCAATTTACAATCTTTGTTTAGATGTTAAGATGTTAAGATCTTAAGAAGAACCAGCTGTCCTCAGCCATCCTGGTGAACTTCTATCGCTGTACAATAGAGAGCATCCTAACAAACTGTGTCACAGTCTGGTATGGGAGCTGCTCTGTTGCTGAGCCGTAAGGCACTGCAGCGGGTGGTGAAAACTGCCCAGCGCATCACCGAACTCCACTTCCATCCATTGAGGACATCCAGAAGAAACACTGTTTGCGTCGAGCACGCAGTATTCTTAAGGACTCCTCTCACCCTGCCCACAAACTGTTTTCCCTCCTGCCATCTGGCAGGCGATTCAGATTCCCCCGGACTAGAACAAGTAGACTGAGGAACAGCTTTTTACCAGAGCTGTCTCACTACTGAATTCTACCCCCACTGATGTCTGCCCCACCCACCCCATTAAAACAAAAATACAAAAATGCACTGTTAACATTCATTGCACTCCACTGTATATATCTTTGTAAATGTATGTACATATCCACTGTACATACTCTTGTAAAATTGTCTATACATATCCTGTATATCCTGCTCTTTCTTTCTTATGTACATAACGATCTGTAAATTGTTTACACATAATCACTGTAAATTCCCCTTCTCATCTGTAATTTAATTTGTACATATTTATCTTTGTAATTTATATTTATATTTGTACCTATATCCTGCACTTGCTGCTTATTGCACTCCTGGTTAGACCTAAACTGCATTTCGTTACCTTGTACTTGTACATGTGTAATGACAATAAAGTTGAATCTAATCTAATCTAATCTAATGTTACAAAATATCTGTCAATAGGTTCTGTAAAATCCAATATTCGCGTTAGCTGTTGATACAAAAGCTATTTTCAAACCATGTTTACTTGCTGTATGTTTCAATGGCTATGACACAAAACCACCTGACTTCTGCAGCCACAGAAAAGAAATCGACTCAACCATCAAAAATAGCTATATCTGGCCCCGGATAGGGATGGCGTCATGAGAGAGAGAGATGAAGACAAACTGTCAGGAGAGTACAACAGGTTAATGGACTTGTGACTTGATTGGATGTTGAAGAGTTGTGTGCACACTGCTGCTTGTTCATAAACTGAGTCAGATGTTCAAGCACATTGCCACTTGTTTGTGGACTGAATCAGATTCAGAAAAGTTGTGTGCACAGTGCCTTTTGTTCATGGACGAAAACATAGATGTTTTCAAGGTGGCCCAAAGCGGCTAGATGAAGGTTTTGTTGAGGCTGACACGTGGAACGAATTTATTCAGTCCTACATAGAACCAGATTAGGGCCAGCTGTAGTCATACATTTTGCTGAGATATAGCAATGCCACGACCCACTCATGTAACGTAATTTATTCCTGTATTTGGGGCGAGTGAAAGTGGGTTCTGTGGCCCATCACTGGGCCAAACCAGTTTTGCTATGTGGGTTTAATTCAGCCAAGCTGTCATGGTAGTTATTTTATACATAAAAGTGCCAACCATTCTTTTCATGAAGGCTTGTATAAAAGTGTAATTTAAAAATGCAATTTAGTAAAAACTGAACAAGTAGACAAATGCATAGAAAAACAAAATTTTTCACTTTTCAACACTGAACCTAACCTGCATTGTTAGAGTTGTGTATTGACATTATGCAACTTTGACCCTTCGGAGGCAAAAGGAGGCAAAGGCTTGTTGGCCTTAGGCGGACTGAGACCATGTGGAGGCAAAGGGAGGCAAAAGAGAGAAACCTGCTTTTCTCCCGCTTGCAAACGACAGCACAATCAGTGCAAGCTAAAAATCCAAAAAGTCTTGTGTTTTATTTTGCCTTGGGTTGATCCTTCCTCGTAAAAAGCCGCTTGAGTGAAATAGTCTCAACACCTATTTATATTGTATATTTTACATTAAACAGGACGAAAATAAACGAAATCAGAAAATAAAGTATCTTGTATCTGACAGTGCAGGTCATTGGTGATGAGACTCTATACATCTCAGGTCCACAGGCCTCAGATTTCTCTTCATTAGACTCACTGATGTGGGGCTGATGTGGTAACTATAACACAAAAACAATGCTATAGTATATTTGAACGTTTTTTCTTATTCGCTAAGCAATCTGAGGAGAACAGTACAGCGAGGATAACCCAACACAGCACTATTCTTGGACACTTGTGTGACTGGATCTATCTCTCCATCTCCACCTGCATGGAGGCCATGGACGGGCCAAGGCCAGAGCTACACGTGCCTCCTCCTCCTGCAGCCGCTAGAACTCTGAATCCAGATCTTGTTTAATGTATTATCAGAGGACTTTATACCATGAGTGACAATGGGGCATCAAAGCTGATCTCTGAGGATAGATTAAGCCCATTCTGAAGTTTAATAGTGAAAGTGCAGTGGAAAATCCTGAATCAACTTAAATGTAATTTTCCACAAATTCACAATTATCAGTTAGTTGTTGGTCTTATTAGTAAACCATTACATTTAACTAAAATAAAGTGAGAAGGGTTACATTTTTGCATTTGTAAAACCAGTGATGCACTTCACAGAAAGCGTTGCATTAGACTGGTTAGTATTCTACAAAACAGCCTGTGCACAAATGTCTTCAATGTTCACTTCTGTAAACTAGATGATGGTTTTGTGGCATCTCCACAGATAAGGGTACACGCTGTGTAAAAGTGTAACTATACACTGGGTAGTATAGCATGACTTGTGATACAACAACTGGTTACCATATAAAAAACTACGCCACGCCAGCACGCTTACGCTAGGACTCATTAGTGCTAAAACTAGTACTAGAACAGACATTTGTCATGTAAACCTACCTGCTTTTAATTCTATATACGCATTCACTTTTTCTTCACCAAAAAAAGGAAAACACAGAATGATACATTTTTTGATCAAGTTTATTTAGCAATTGAAGACAGGACAAAAAACGCAGAATGTTCATGAACAGGAATCACTTTAGATTACCATTAAATCAGGAGGGCAAATCTTTGAAAGCCACGCACAGCACTCCCTAATTCAACGCATCTAGCCACAATCCTCAGCTTCATGGGAAAGAGTTGGGGTCCAAAAAGTCCACAAATTGAAGTGCAAAGGGGTATTTTTCATACAGTACAGAGCTGGGAGGTACATATTGCTGGGGTGGCACATCAGGCTGGTTGGCAGAGGGCCAGCATTCAGCAGCTGCAGTTGTAGTACAGGGTTGAGGAGTAGTGGTTACAGGCTGTGCAGACTCCAGGAGACTGAACTGGGTATTTTGGATAAGAGCCTTGCAAAGGAGGATTTATCTGACCTTGGCCACCTGGTCCAGTGTCAGAGCCTGAGGACGGAACAAGGTTTGGGTCACCAAAAGGGTAGCCAGGATAGCCATAGGGCCAAGGCAGCTGGGGGTATTTGGGACGTTGAGGCTTTCCATCTGGTCCAGTGTCAGAGCCTGAGGACGGAACAAGGTTTGGGTCACCAAAAGGGTAGCCAGGACTCCCGCCATAGGACCAAGGCAGCTTGGGACGTTGAGGCTTGACTTCCCGCACTTGACTCCCGGCACTTGGACTCCCGGCACTTGGACTCCCGCACTGGACTCCGGCACTTGGACTCCCGGCACTTGGACTCCCGGCACTTGACTCCAGCACTTGACTCCCGGCACTTGACTCCCGGCACTTGGCACTTGACTCCAGCACTTGGACTCCACGGCACTTGACTCCCGGCACTTGACTCCCGGCACTTGACTCCCGGCACTTGGACTCCCGGCACTTGGACTCCCGCACTTGACTCCCGGCACTTGACTCCCGGCACTTGACTCCCGGCACTTGACTCCCGCACTTGGACTCCCGGCACTTGGACTCCCGGCACTTGACTCCCGCACTTGACTCCCGGCACTTGGACTCCCGGCACTTGACTCCCGCACTTGGACTCCCGCACTTGGACTCCGGCCGGCACTTGACTCCCGGCACTTGACTCCCGGCACTTGGACTCCCGCAGCACTTGGACTCCGGCACTTGGACTCCCGCACTTGGACTCCCGGCACTTGGACTCCCGGCACTTGACTCCCGGCACTTGACTCCCGCACTTGACTCCCGGCACTTGACTCCCGGCACTTGGACTCCACTTGGACTCCCGCACTTGGACTCCCGGCACTTGACTCCCGGCACTTGACTCCCGCACTTGACTCCAGCACTTGGACTCCACTTGACTCCCGGCACTTGGACTCCGGCACTTGACTCCCGGCACTTGGACTCCCGGCACTTGACTCAGCACTTGGACTCCCGCACTTGGACTCCCGGCACTTGACTCCCGGCACTTGACTCCCGCACTTGACTCCCGGCACTTGACTCCGGCACTTGACTCCCGGCACTTGACTCCGGCACTTGACTCCCGGCACTTGACTCCCGGCACTTGACTCCCGGCACTTGACTCCCGGCACTTGACTCCGGCACTTGGACTCCCGGCACTTGACTCCCGCACTTGGACTCCCGCACTTGACTCCCGGCACTTGACTCCCGGCACTTGGACTCCACTTGACTCCCGCACTTGACCCCGGCACTTGGACTCCCGGCACTTGGACTCCCGGCACTTGGACTCCCGGCACTTGGCCACCCGGCACTTGGCCACCCGGCACTTGGCCACCCGGCACTTGCCACTTGGCACTTGGCTCCCGGCACTTGGCCACCCGGCACTTGGCCTCCCGGCACTTGGCCACTCCGGCACTTGGCCACCCGGCACTTGGACTCGGCACTTGGCCACTTGGCGGCACTTGACTTGGCACACCCCCGGCACTTGGCCACCCGGCACTTGGCCACCCGGCACTTGGCCACCCGGCACAGCGTCAGAGCCCGAGGATGGGACAAGGTTTGGGTCACCAAAAGGGTATCCAGGATAGCCATAGGGCCAAGGCAGCTGGGGGAATTTGGGACGTTGAGGCTTTCCATCTGGTCCTTGGCCACCTGGCGCAGCGTCAGAGCCCGAGGATGGGACAAGGTTTGGGTCACCAAAAGGGTATCCAGGATAGCCATAGGGCCAAGGCAGCTGGGGGAATTTGGGACGTTGAGGCTTTCCATCTGGTCCTTGGCCACCTGGCGCAGCGTCAGAGCCCGAGGATGGGACAAGGTTTGGGTCACCAAAAGGGTATCCAGGATAGCCATAGGGCCAAGGCAGCTGGGGGAATTTGGGACGTTGAGGCTTTCCATCTGGTCCTTGGCCACCTGCGCAGCGTCAGAGCCCGAGGATGGGACAAGGTTTGGGTCACCAAAAGGGTATCCAGGATAGCCATAGGGCCAAGGCAGCTGGGGGAATTTGGGACGTTGAGGCTTTCCATCTGGTCCTGGCCACCTGGCGCAGCGTCAGAGCCCGAGGATGGGACAAGGTTTGGGTCACCAAAAGGGTATCCAGGATAGCCATAGGGCCAAGGCAGCTGGGGGTATTTGGGACGTTGAGGCTTTCCATCTGGTACTTGAGAAACTACGGTAGTTGTAACAGGTGTGTCTGTTTGCATAGACATAGAATAAACCCTTCCAGGATAAAGATAACTGGAAAAGGCCAAAACCCTGCAAATACTCTTGATAACCAGGAGATGGGGGTTTCAGTGTTGCAGTGCAGTGGTGGAGGGCATAGGACAAGATATTACTGCAGTGTTTCCTGCCACAGTATCTGCATCACATAATGCCCTCCTGAAAGTAATCATTAATACAAGTTAGTCAACAGTACTCTGTGGTCATGCAAAACAGAATAGAGAAAGCAATACCTTTGCGCAACACCACATCCATCATAGGGAGTAGCATAGACAAGACCTCTGTTAGTGAGTGTGGTGTGACCACAGTCAGGTGGCAGATGAGTGAGGGGAACAGGCACCCCATTGCCTGTCAAAAGGTATAAAGACCATTAGAAACGAAGCTTTTGGACTGTAGCTATTGTGACAAATTGGTACTAAAAGACTAGTTGATTTGGGATAAAATTTAGAAAGCAAGGGGATAAGGAATTCACAGGTTACCTTGACAAAGTTCAACGTTTGCCACGTCTGGACCACCAAGTTGTAAACTCATGAGATCGTCACCACACCTTAACTTCGGAGACATGGCATCCCAGGCTGCTTTAGAGGAACTGAGTAGTTGCCCTTTCATGAACATTTTGTTCCACAGGCCTTAAAAATAAATAATATATATATATATTTTTTTTTATTAGTAAAAAAAAAAAAAAAAAAACCCATACACTGATATTACAGCAAGCACTAATAACATACCCAAGACTCCAGCATCACCACGTCCATCGTTTGTTTTTTCCGTTCCAGAAAACTGAGACAAACTTCTACAGTGTACTAAAGTAATACACGTTAAAATACTCAATAAATACAACCTTCCCCGCATTTTCCAAGACGCCATCACAGCACACGCTTGTGAAGCAAGTGATGCGTTTCTTAAATACAGTGCGGTACCTGCCACTTTAAGCACTCACACGTTCAATGAATTAAAGCCTAATTTAAAGGTAAATCACATGTTCCGTTTAATTGACCGTTTTCAGTCGCCATGACGTGCAATGCTGCTCTCACACTACACACGTGTTTTCACGAAAATGCATAGCAAAGAAAACAGACACACCGACAGAGAAGACAGATCACGTTGCTTCTGATACTAAACAAGGTGACAGCTTTTAAATTGTGTCATTTTAAAATAAATTCTCACTAGCGTTTTATGGCTCTTTAAAGCGTCGTGACAGATCACTATATTGTCTCTTGGGTTCACGTGTTTGAGCTGATCGTCTTTTTTATGTTTACATAAAGCATGAAACGAAAATGAATGAACATCACACCATATTAAATTCACCGGAGTTAATGTAGTATTCTGTCTGATTTGTGGTTAAGTATAGAAGGGATACAGCGGCGGTTACTAATCAGAAACGTGATTTTTATTTTATTTTTTTAAAAGCCCATTGCGTCGTAGTTTCATTACTTCAGTGTCACAGCCATGGTATATTTGCAGTAAAGGGCCAGTCACAGTTCAATGAGTGAGAAGATTACATAAGCGAACCAAATTGAGCTGCATTGAAAACAGATGAGCGCACGAGTGCATAAACATATCAGGGCGAAGTTCACGGGATTTTGTCCACAGAATAATAAGTGCACACGTTTTGACAGATTATTTTATTTTTTTAACAACAAACATTTAACTTAACATTTACCAATACTTATTGACCGGCGGCTTTAGATGTCGGGCGAAATCGGTCAGCAACGTAAAATACGCGTTCTGATTGGTCAGATGGCATGTCAATCAAGCTTTTTGCTGATGGTCAATTATTATGCGAGATTGATTGGCTGGTCTACGGTTTCCTAGGCTGTGTTTGAAATTCTACGCTTTCTCATCTTTTACTGCCCTTTCTCACCTTTTTACAATTAGCGTGTGATCCAAGTCTACAATAGCCTAAGCCACAAAATCTTTCAGAGTAGTAAATACAAGTGTCCTCACAAAACAAACACTGAACATTCGCAGGTAGCAAAGACTTCCGGCCCTAACTTGGCATGAAGCCGGCAGTTTGCTTTCAGTCAGCACTGACAAAAGGCATGTGAACCAAACAAGGCCTGGTTAGGGTGGAGATGGTCCTTTAGGTGGCAAACAGGAAATGGGCAAGTTGTTAAGCTTATTATTTGGCCCAGATGTAAAATATGCAAATGTGGGCCACATATGTGTGGCTAGTCTTATCCTTTTTGATAGTAAGGTGATAATATTTTCATACATATTTTTATTTCCCCCATTCATATTTTCAATATGTGTTTATTGCTCTCAACAAGGTTTAACAAATAAATCATTTTAACTATAAAACACTATTAACTTAACGTATTAAATTTACATCACATTTACATATAATCATTTAGCAAATGCCTTTTATCCAAAGTAATTTACAATAGAGGACAACAAAAGTAAGCAAACAAAAAAGAACAATATGTAATAAAGCACACATACTCTAACATTATAGTGTTTGTGTAAAAATGCCAAAGCACTTTTGTAATAAGAATAAAAGTTTTAATTGTTTGTTTCATTTCATGCATTTCCTCTCTGATAATATCTACCAATCAGGTCGTATCTAGAAAAAACGGCCCAGAAAGCACGCCTAAAGCGCAATGCTTTATGGGTTTGTAGTTTTTTACCTCATTGTATTTGTTACGCACTCGGTCTTGTACCTTTGTATTTTTGTTCGATTTAAAAAAAAAAAATCTTCAGCTGAAAGTGTATAAACTTGTGATTTAGCTGGTTGGTTTGGTTAATGGGTTAGAACGCTTTAATGAAGATTTAAAAAAAATAAATAAATAAAAAATCTACTCCCGGACTACTCACTTTTGAGGCTTAACTTAATTTGACTTAATTTTAATTTTTAATTTTAATTTTTTTTTATACTTAATTCGACGTTGCTTTTTGGGATTTTAAAGTATGAGTTAACATTTTTGGAAAGTGAAATGTTAAAGATACGATGTGTATTCGCAGTTGTTATACTGAAATGTAGTCCACTAAAGTAAATGTTAACTGATTAAATTTAGATGACATCAAACATCTTCGTTTATATTATCCGTTTATTTATTTCAGGTTAAGTGCAGAGATGTGCGATATAACGATTTTTGATCGTGGACGATAGAAATGTCTTCCTTTTTAGAGAAATATCGACGTATCCTGCATTAAGGCAGTTATTTTTTTCATTTACAATGTCTTGTTACATGTACTAACTGTAATAAAAACTGAGTTACATTCAGTAATTTTAAACCACACCATAATACTAAATCCATAGTAAGTTCTTGTTAAATAATATTACTCTGTTTTAAATAAAAAATTACACCTGTAAACCATGTTTACTTGCTGTATGTTTCAATGGCTATGACTCAAAACCGCCTGACTTCTGCAGCCACAGAAAAAGAAATCGACTCAACCATCAAAAAATAGCTATATCTGGCCCCGGATAGGGATGGCGTCATGAGAGAGAGGATGAAGACAAACTGTCAGGAGAGTACAACAGGTTAATGGACTTGTGACTTGATTGGATGTTGAAGAGTTGTGTGCACACTGCTGCTTGTTCATAAACTGAGTCAGATGTTCAAGCACATTGCCACTTGTTTGTGGACTGAAAATTAAAAGTACTTAATTTTTCGGAATCTGATTATCCGATTATGGAGTCTTAACCACTACCCAACACAGAGAGTGTGTACACAAACACTCACGCATGCACACAGACATTTTTCGCAGCATCTTAAATCGTTTTGAACCTAAAACTTACAATTCTGTGATGAACATTTAATTTAGGTATGCAACCTAATCAAATACAAACTTATAATGAGAGAAAACTAACTATGTGATGAAATATTTAAAAACATAGCTGTGTAAAGATTTACACCAAGTGTGTGCGCTTCTGTTCTGACCCTCAGATATGCCTAAACGCTATACGGTCTCCCACGGCGTTTGATATTACTGGCTGGACAACTCCCCCCAAGAGCTCTCAAATATCCATGGATACTATCAACACGGCGCTGGGTAAATACCTTCAGTGCACTGCTGTGGAACAATCCACAGTCTTAAAAACAGTCTAAACATTCCTCACCTCGGGTTTGATCATCATTCAGAAGATAAAATGTGAAAGAGGAATGAAATGCATCCCATTTTACATATTCTCTACTCGAGGAGTTGACGAGTAGCTGCAGGTAAAATATAATCCAGATCGACGGAATGGTGAACACATGCTCCCAGGAATATGGAAAATCAAAAGAGGACGTTTCAGCAAGGTGAGCGTATCAGTTTATCGTGTTTTGCGGAACCTCTTTAGAGTGAAAGTTCATAAACTTTTTATTCTGTGATCTAGAAGTCATCAATGTAATATGATTGAGAGTTTTAACGATATTCTGATTTTAGGGCACCTAACTAAAATGGTTATACTGTGCAATACAATGTGTATCACAGTCAGAAAATACTATAGCATGTATAAGAATTGCATCTATAGTATAGTTGTTTTTCACTTTGTCAGATGCTGATTGGACGGCGACGGATTCAGAGGTCGGAACACTCTTAAATTACATTGATCATGTAAGAAGCATGTATGATATTTGCAGATATTGAAGTCTTTTTACATTGTGAAAATGTGGACTTTTCTTTCTTTCTTTTTTTTTACACAAATCACTTAAAAAAATCAAAAATATAATTCATAAGGTTTTTTTAGATGATTGTATAATTATAATAAAACCTGCTTAAATCATAGAATTAAACATCAATAATATTGGAGTTGTACACAACAAGAAAACAGGATTTGATTTTTTTGTGTGTGGTTTTTGTTTTGTTTTCTGTACTGTCCAGCAGATGGAGCAGGAGTGTTTCCAGACATTGGGATCCTCACCAGATCTCTGTCGTGGCCTTCCAGGATTTTTAAGATACAAAAGAGAGTCCCAGGAAAGGACGTACAGTCCACAGGTAGCCATTTATTCGATCACCGTTGTGGTAAAATTCTAAGATTTAATAAATAACTTGTTTTACTTAGCCCCAACAGCTACTGGACTCTCCGATATGCTGTCAGTTCTGCGGTTCGAGAGCTTGGCCGCCTCTGGATCCAGTTTATGTAGAAACACGAGAGGTTCGTCTCT
This sequence comes from Puntigrus tetrazona, assembly GCF_018831695.1. Taxonomy (NCBI): domain Eukaryota; kingdom Metazoa; phylum Chordata; class Actinopteri; order Cypriniformes; family Cyprinidae; genus Puntigrus; species Puntigrus tetrazona. The sequence continues at coordinate 228,111 of NC_056700.1, forward strand.
TGAGAAATGATGCAGTCGGCACTTAACTCTTACTGCTTCAGCACCTTGAGTTTTATTATTGGCTAATTTGACTTTAGGACTTCTGCTGTGAGAACTACAGAGAGCTGTTTGAGATTGTGGTCCATGAAAAGCGTCTAGCTATGAAACGTTTTGATACAAAGCTTAATGGACCTGCTCGACTAGATGACCCTTTCATTACTGACGACGAAGAACTACAATATAAAGCACAAGAAAGAGGAAAACACAGGTTTGTGTTGTACAATAAACTTATGGCATCATTTAAAAAAAAAAATGCATTGAATTGACAGTGACAGTGAAGTGAAGATGGTAAACTAAATTTATAAACCTAAAAGATTTCCTTAAAATGTTGTCTCAAGGCCACTGAAAATTCTGCTTTGCCATCACAGGAATATATATATATATATATATATATATATATATATATATATATATATATATATATATATATATCTTACATACTGGCATATGGACTACTGTGCTGTTATTTCTGGCTTAGTTTCAGACAGCAGCAAAGAGAGATGCAGAGATATGAAAGAGATGCTCATTCCAGTTTATTGGCATCACACAGCAGTGAGTATCCACATAATGCGTTGGACAGGATGCCTATGGATGGACCATTAACAAAAAAATATATTTACTACCCCTTATACAATAATTATACAATTTTTGGAAATGTTAACCTCTCACCACTTTGTTTTTTTTTTCCGTCTAAAAGTATGCAATGTATGCAAAATACCATACAAATAATTTGTAGGGCATACTCAATAAACAGGTAACAGGTACAAGTTTTTGTCCCTGATAAAATTGTTAATATCAGAGATTGAGGGGAAGTCAGGGCCTAATGGTTAGAGAGGCAGATTTATAACAAGACGGTTCAAGCCTTAGTAATTTACCTTTTTTAAGATTTAAGACTTTTTAAGATTTTTGCCGTTTATGCTTTCACTTTGATAGGACAGTAAATGAACAGAAAACAAAATAGAGGGGATTGGGAGAGTTCCATGAGTTAAACTGAATTAAACTAAAGCCCAACGTTGCCTACAAGGCTATCAACACAATTAAACAGATTTTAACATTTTAAAACTAGCAACACTGTCCTGCGTTCTCTTTTTGAACCTAATTCACAGTTTATAATGGTTTTGTATATGGTCATTTATACAATTAAGGCTTTATTGAGCGAAATTTGGTTTGTTTTGGTTTGGAGAGTTGACTAGGTGGGTTAAAACTGAGAATTGTTGAAAGTGTAAAAATAAGGGCCACCCACATGTATTCAGTGTTTCACGAATTTTGTGTGTTCCTTCCTCAGATGTGCCCCATGATAAAACAGTCATCAGTTTTCGGCTCTCTAACTGTCCACCCAATGAGAAAGTTAAAGAGTACATGAATGTGGACGAGGCCTCTGGACAATGGACACATGTGTCCTCTGATCTGGGGTCAATTCATTTCGGTTTAACTCATCACCAGGTAACTACCCATAATTTTACTGTGTTTCTATCAACACTTTCTGTCATCATGCGCTTGAACTCTCTGAATGCTCTGTTCTCTTTTTTTCAGCACAATTCAGGTTTCTTGGAGAAGTACTACTCTAACGGAGATAAATTTCTCACTGTGTTTCCAGATGCTTCTGCACAAGTTTTGTATCCTTTTATTATTTTTGCGAATGCAGCAATATTACCTTTTATTCATTTTAAGCAGCAATAACTGTGTGAAAGTGGCTGTATATACTCATTCACTATTACTTAACCCTAAAAATCTTACTGTACAGTAATTGTTAAAAAACCTGTTACACAATCTACTACATGTCATATGATTGATAGTTCATAATTTTTATTAAGTACAAGTATATAATGTCCCTCTTTTAGGTTCTTACATATGTAAGTATATGTAAGAATAGCTTTTATATTGTAATATTTTAAGATGAACACTTACTGGGCCGGAGCCATTTAGGTTTACTTCTATGTGTGATTTTTTTTTTTTTTTTTTTAAATCATGCACATCAAGTACATCAGGTTTTTGTGGAGGGTCATGATACACAATGGCACAAATGTTGTTGTTTTTATGCTCTATTTTTATGATACACATAATGCAACTGCATTGAAATACACTGAAAAAAAATATTCATTGACTTTACTAAAAGTGGTTGCAAACTATTTGCCGGCCATCATAAAAACAGGGCTTTAATCATATAACAAAGCATTTAAATAGCATATTAATAAAACTTATTAGCGGATATAAGATACAGAGTGACAACTGATATTTATTTTCATTTTATGTAATATGCTATACTGTTATAAAGATGTGATCGGATCAGATTTGCACCTTATTTTGATATTATCTTAATATTGGCACAAATAATAGCACTTTTTTTCATTTGGTTCTCTGAATCAAATTCTGATGTTTAATGTCTCATGAGACGTATAAACCTAGTGTATCAAAGATGATACTTAACATGTAAGATGATAAGATGATACTTGATGTAGATGATTTTAAAGTGATTTGAAAATGGATTTAGTCGATTGCTGGTGTTTGTCCTTATTGTCGTGGCTACAGCTATCCCTCAGGAAACTTGGCTGTCATCATTCTGAGCAGTAAGAAGGAAAGGATCTGTATTGTACATGATGATACGCCGTCTCCTCTCTGTCCAGTCAGAGCCCTCTTTCAGTCTAACGGCAGAGCCACTTGTTACCATAGCAACGGCAGCATTTGGTAGGGTTTATTGCTATTACGCTGAAACAGATCTCAGTGTCTCAAACGGACTGATTATTGATCGAAGGACAGGACAGTCTGAAGTGCTTAAAGCAGCAGATCGATCAAATATGGACATTTCATCAAGATTTACTCACGCTTTTGTCATTCCAAACCTGTAGGATTTTCTTTCAACTGTGGAATATCAAAGAACATATTTTGAGAAATGTTTTGCTTACCAGCATTTCTGGGAAACATATCTGGGAAAGCAAGTCATACAGGTTTAAAGTCACATGAGGGTGAGTAATTGATGATAGTATGTAAAAAAAAAATTTTTTTTAGTCTATATATTTTATTCTACTACAGCCACTAATGCAGAGAACACTATTAATTTGTTACTATTTTTGCTTTTATTTATTTTTGTTAAAACCTGTCTATAAAGAAACAGATTTGTATTTAAAAGATGAGGCCAGAATCTAAGCACAGCAACATTAAGTCATTTCATTTTAACATATGGCATTTAATCTAGTGTTAATGGTAATTTCTTCATACATTTTGTTAAAATTCATTTAATGACTTTATGTCATTCCAAACCTATGAGACTTAAGGTGATTTTTGAAACACAAATGAAAATAGAAAAGAGGCAGTGCTTCGGTGGATCAAACTTTTTATTTGAAAGTACAAGAATATTTGATGAATCACATTTTTCAAAAATGTTTTCAAGTGCTTGAATACAAGAGACTTTATATGATATATTCAAGAGCACTTTATAAGATATTAATTTAGGCATTTATTTAACATTGATCAATGCACATCCACATCAAATAAAGTGAACAGGAGATCAAATGGTCAAATGTTAAAAAGTTTTATATTTATTATTTTCATTTAATAAATGAATTAAAAATATATATATTTGTGGAGATGAACAAGTGAGACTTGTTGATTTGAAACAACAAGGATAAGCAATTGATTTCAGAAAATAAAAATAAATAAATATATATATATATATATATATATATATATATATATATATATATATATATATATATATATATATATATATTTTAGTATTATAAAAATTCTTAGTTTACATAATGTGTGTCCATTGTATATATTATGCATATATTGTATATTTTGACAAAACTTTATGACTGATATTTACATGTATAAGCTAGAAATTTCATATATAAACAACATTTTTCTTAATTTATTTTTTTATTTATACGCAAGTATGCACAGTACACATATGTCATGTAAACAACATTTTTATTTTGGTTGCGATTAATTGCAAATTAATCACTTGACAGCACTGTTATTAACTAATAAGCCCTCTGGATAAAGGTATAGTACACAAATGACATAACTGCGTAGCTCTTGTTTTCTGCTGAACAGGTTGAGTATGGATGCTTGGGGTGGGCGGAGTCTAGATGAAGGCGGGAGAAGGATGAGATCATGGAGCTGGACGGACCAGGCTCAAACACCAACACCCCTGAGACCACTCTTTCTGTCACTCAACAGAAACGTAGGGGTGCGAGTTCTTGGGCAACAGTTGGTGTTTGTGTCATTTCTTGCTTCTGGACAGCAAGCCAGATTCAAAGTAGGGAGCTGTGAGCTGGTAAGAAAGCCCACAAGTGTTGTCTTTTTAGTCGGATCTCCAATTTAAAGACTTTTTTTTTTCACACTTGCTACTAAATTCTATCGAGCTAAATGTTGTGTCTGCCATGTTTTTGCTTATAGTCCAAAGAACACAACATACCTCCTCAAGTCCTCATGTGTAAAGAGGAACTGGTACTTTTGGCATGCAGGGTAAGCACCCACATGGCTCTGATACGGTTACAGCAGTGCCTAGCCTTCCCATCCAGCCCAACACACCTGCGGGTCAGACCTCCACCTTTCCTCCACTCGCTGGTACGAAGGTTAAGGAGTTTAAGCCACAGAGTACAGATGGAAGAGCCAGACAAAGCCTTCATCCAGAGCTGTCTGCAGGCCTGTCCATGAACCCACATGCTCGAAAGAAGTATGCAAAACATGCTGGAGTAATTTTACTTGACTAAAGAATTTTTGCGATTAAAAAAAAATATTCTCAAACACGGCAGCTTCACTCAACCAGCTAGAAACAGTTAAAAAAAAATCTGCATAGGGAGTTATTTCGCTCTTACACTAACATCCAAAGCAATGAGTCTCAGCCATGTTGGCATATGGTCTGCCTCAGTGACAGTTATGTTGTTAAATAAAAAGTTGATTGATAGGTGATCAGGCCAATCGTAATGCTGAATCTTGACAATTTGTCGAACCAGACATGACTGTAGTTACCTTCTGGTGTTCAGTGAAAATCGTGCATTTCAATAATCAAAAGCCTTCATTACACAAAAAAACCATTTGAATCTCAGTTCAGAATAGGATTCTAGATGCTGATAAGCACATAAGACTCTTCACCTGAAGTGATCTGGGTAAGACCAGAAATAGACCCTATTCTGGACTAGGTTAATGACATTACACGACAAATGGGTGAACAGTTACACTTCACAGCATGTTTAATAAAAAATAAAAGCCATTTTCTAGTGGTAAATGGCTAATAGTATGATTTCAATCCTTGATTGCAACCATGTTACTTTTGTCATCTCCCCTCCCCCTCCCCACCAAGCCTGTAAAAAGCATTTGCAAGTCTGTTCACATAATAAAGAACAACAATATTTAGTATTACATTTTATTCTTCTTTTAGTAAACATTTTAAGCTATACAAAGCAATATAAAATCCAGGGCTCAGAAATATAATGTTACTTAGTTGTTAAATTATCATGATTGGGGGTTGGATGTATAAGTTAGGAGCTTCTCACATCTACTAAATAAAACGTATACCGAGAGTTAGCCATACAGTATGATGTGGAAAAATATATATATGCCATCGTTAATTCTGTTGACTGAGCCATCTGAACTAAAATGAAAATCGGAGTCATTGTGATCAGAACCAAATGGTTATTGCACAAGAGATGGGATGCGATCTTAATTATATGGCCACTGTTGTTGCCGTAGATCCCACACCAGCATCTGTTGGTGATGCATCTCGAGAGGCACGTTGAGGAGAACGCAAGGACATCTGGCGTGCGCTAGTAGAGTCTCTACTTTCAGCGCAAACCTTCATAAACGTCACCTTACAACCGCAGGAGAGCTTCACCGCAGAACTGAAAGACAATGTGGAAAAAGTAAATCAATGCATCGAAAAAGGGGAAAAAGCTATATTCATCTGCTTGAACTCACTGATACTCTTTAATTCACCTTAACACGCACATAAAAATGTATATTAATATATTTGACTGTACAAAAAAAAAAAAGCTAGCTACATTTGTCATCTACACAGATTAATAGATGTGTTAAATCGTAAAAATTTTAATTAAATATCTTTTTTCAGTTTTAGTGTTGTGTAGTTGCTGCTTAACGAAAAAAGTTTTATTTTTTGTAACTTACTGTAGCGAGATTGCATCAAACATTACAGTAATGCCATTTAAAACGTTGTATTTTAAATAAATGGCATTCTTTTAGAACTTTCTACTAGCCAAATAAGATACATTTTGTGATTTGTCAAAAATATCATGTGACACTACAGGTCGGAGTAATGTTTATCTCAGAAATAAATGACCTGATGTATTAAAGTTAAAAAAAACAAACAAACAAACACCTATTTTAATTTATAATATTTTGTATGTCTGCTGTTTTAAGAAAAGGACACATTTTGTTGAAAGGTTTTGATACACTTGAAATATATTAGTTGAATACTAATGTGTGTGTATGGATTGTATTTGTATACACACACACACAATACATAGACACACACACGGTTTATGGGGACTACTCACAATATTGAATTTCGCAAAACACTGTTTAGTTAGTTTTAAGCCTTTTGTTTTACGAGGACACAGGAACTGGATGTTTACGTTGTACTACCCGTGTCATTATAAACACTTGTGTCCTCAAACCACAAATGCCAGCACACACACACACACACACACTATAGATAGTAGTAGTAGCTATTTTTATGTAAGCACCTAAAAGGCTATCTTTGTGTAAAAGCTAGTGCATTACAGATAATTTTTTTTAAAACAAAAGACAATATTTTAAATATGTAAAATAAAACTAAAAAGAAAAGAGCATTTCATGTCAGTGCGGATCATGGCCTTGTACAAAAAATATATTTGAAATAACATTGTTTAATACTTGGTAGTGTTATGATGGTTAAACATACATGGAGGGGTCGTCGGCTCCGTTCAGTGAATCAGAGGCAAGGTTATGAGCGATGGTGTGAAAGTGTGTCCATGTGCACGTTCATCTTCATCTCATTCTCCAGAATTTGGACTAACTGCTGCATGGAAGGCAGGTGGCCTGACTCCAGCTTAGACCAGACTGGAACATCTAACCAAAAAAAAAAAAAGCCCAAAATAACGTTACCACGGCGATAGCGTAACCATGCCATTTTGCTAACTTCCGCCAGACTAAGCCATCGAATTAGGCTACCGCCACACTGCTCCTCTGAAAGCTTCAATAAACTTGTATGCTTAGCATGTTTAATGGACAGAGAGTAACTCTAAATGTTATGCTTTAATAATTTCTTACATAACACATTTTCTATGTGCTATTCCAAAAAAAAAAAAAAAAATGGATTGTTGATTATGTTGGTAATAACAAGGATTTTCTAAACTATAAAATCATTCAGTTAATACCTCAATTTAAGAAAAAAAGGTGAAATACTACGTAGACTTATATACATACCACAAATAAGATTAATAACTGTTTTTGTTGTTCTTATAAAGTAAACATATTACATAAATATAAAAATGCAAATTCTATTTACATAATTTAAATACTCTTACACTTACCATTGAGCGTGATTTCAAAAGCACCTGTAGACATACACTGATTTTCAATCATATTGCTGAAGAAGAACACCATCATACAGGCATATATCTAAAAAAAAATAAAAAACATTAAATAAGCATTTCTGCAGCTAGTTTGTTTGCATGTGACTTTTGTGAATGGTTTGTAAATGGCTATTTCTCCAAACTGAAGCACAAAAATCAAAGAAAGCTAAAGGTTAACACTTTTCTTCTGTACTTTGATGACTACATTTCAGGTGAACATTAACACGAGAGCTTGCTCTTTGGTCCCTAGCGCATTACATTTTCTCCTATAACCACAAACGTCACTGAGGTGACAAAGTTACGGACTAATGAGCTCCATGGGGGAAAAGTTTGTATTTGGAACGTAGTAGCTCAAACACGGCTGCAACCTAAACCACCAAATGAAAAGTCTGAAGTCTTGCCTTATTCTCCTGACTCCAAACCCAGAGACCTGGAGCCTGCATGCCAAATAGAGCAAATGGATCCTTGCCCACAATGATCACACCAATTAACAACAGCTTAAACATAGACAGAAAGGAAGCAATGTGCCTGGAGGGGAGAAAATAAAAAAGGGACACTATATAAATTAATATTTCATACACAAATACACACAAGATGAATTAGTAGTATTACTATTGTAGTATAATTTTATTTTATTTTTTTTTACAGAAACACTAAATGACCAACAACATCCCACACACCGGCCCTTTTATTCTTTTTCTTCATAAGATAAATATGCATTCAAATTTTCATATCATGGTGTCTTGAATATTAAGTCGTCATACAACCGTTTTTGACATTGATAAAGCATATTGAATAATTTCTATGACGCTGACGTCTGGAGTAAGGATGCTAAAAAAATCAGTTTTGCTGTCAAATACATAAATGGCATTTTAAAACATGTTACAGTGCAAAACAGCCATTCTATATTGTAATCATTTCACAATATTGGTGTTTTAACTATTTGTAAGCACATAAAAGCAGATTTTGTGAGCAGTAGGGACTCGTTATGTTTTAAAACATTTGACAAGCAGCGTCTTTGGAAAACAAGGCAGTCGCGTCGTAGCCATGAGGACAGAAGACATGTAAATGCTTTGTAAGGGATTACCTGTAGATAGGCAGAGGAAGGTAGTTTTCTCCTTCTATGCGGATGTCTGGGTACCGCTGGTACAAAGCCTGCGTGTACTCCTCAAACACCCGCTTGTATCCTCAGGAGACACTGCAGAAAACAAACAAGACGATGAAGGCACACCTTGAGAGTCTTTGGTTCACAACCAAAAGCTGGCGTGAAATACGACTATTAATACGAGGTTTGATTTCCATTTCAGATTATGATAAATCACGTACCATTGGGGAGCAGATGTTACCGCAGTCTCAGTTCGGCTTTACGAATCCATAAAGGCCGCATTATTAAACGCGCAGCGTCTCAAATGACTAAGTGCAAGCACGCATACATATACACTAATGGGCTAATCCTCAAATGACAGCGCTCCACTTAACACCGGATTACCAGGCCGATTATAACATCCTGCTGAGATTGACTACTTTTTGCGCCATATGAGACAAATTAACGCTTCTATCACATTACACTTCTAGTACGCGTGGTTAAAACCTCTGCAGGGTTAATTACGTCGAACCTATCAACACATTCAATGTCATACACCGGTCGGCCTGTTCCGGGGACGCACCGACCGACGACAAGAAGATATATACAAACTCTCACTCACCAAATCTGGAATTTGAGAAGTGGACCCGTGGCAAATTGAACCTTCATTTTCTTTACGCCGCTGTTATCCGCAGAGGCACTGTAAAGAAAACAGGCCCATAATATTACCACCGAGAGAGGTAACAAACGCATCTTCCCCCACGACGATTGTTAAGTGAACTGAAAGCAGGAAGTGGTGTAGTAAATTTCATACGGGTAATCCAGGAAGCCACGCTGCGATTGGTTGGAGACTGCTTGATGTAGGGTCACACATTTCGACGAAGAACGTCTCAACGAACCCGTTCATAAAAATAAATAATAATAATAATAATAATAATAATAATAATAATAATAATAATAATAATAATAATAATTATTATAATATTATTATTATTATTATTATTATTAATAATAATAATAATAATAATAATAATAATAATAATAATCTGTACCGCATCATCTTTTAAATAATAAACGTTAAATGGTTCTGGTTTCTTCCCCACAAATATCTATTAACAAACATGATAAAGCCAGCAAGTTTAAAAATAAAATTGTAAATAATTGTCTTAAAGTTTTTTTTTTTTACATTTTTGACTAAGATCTCTCCGTTTAAATATGTATATATATGTCTTTATAAATATTTATATATGTATATAAATATGTTTTGTCTTTGATGAGGATGAAAAAAAATATTTGAAAGTCTGTAAACTGTCATTCTTGAGGAGTGGTGAAAAAACAGGGTACAATTATGTATCTTAGGTAGGCGACTGAGCTATGCTTTGTTTCAGCCTCCCAACTTTAACGAAAACCTTTTATCTTGGACTTTGTAAAATAATTTCAATGGCAATGGGACTAATAGATTTTGTATAATAAGAAGAAAATTAAAGGGGATAACTGTGTTAAATATATTCTATTTTTAATCGCTCTAATATATATATATATATATATATATATATATATATATATATATATATATATATATATATATATATATATATATATATATATATATATATATATTAAGCGATTCATTGGACGATCTCAAGTGAAAATAACAATTTCTTGCTATTTGCAGAATAAATGTTACACTACTGGCAGTTTTAAACCAAAACTATATATCCAAGTAGACACACAAATATAAAAAAGAACATCACAGACATTGTGCAAGAAGCCAAAATTTATATCTAAGGTCTTTATCAATATAAACGTTTAAATCGGTTTCTATGATACATTACAGATACAGACATACAGCGTTTTTTAAAAAGCTGGGCGGTCCAAGAGTCGGTCCATTTACGATCTTCCTGTGTGGGCGGAGCTTACATTCCGAGTACGTAGCACTGATCAGTGGTACGTAGACAAAAATCGACGTAGTTTTCTCCTCATCCTCACTAGTTTGCGTTCGTCATATTTGTGACCGTCTCCAGCTCACTTTCACAACCCACCAGCGTCTGCAACGATGGTCGCCAAACAGAGGATTCGCATGGCCAACGAGAAACACAGCAAAAACATCACCCAGAGAGGCAACGTCAAATCATCGGTAAGACAACTCTTCGAGGCGTTCGATAGCGTATCAACAGAAGCGAAACGAACCTCACGTTATTCAACGACTTAGAGAAAGTAAAATTAAAGTTCGGTTAAACCTATAAATATAGGCAAGTGCTAGCTTTGAAGTAAAATATTGTTTCTTATTACCTTTTTGATAAATCCCACTGCACTGCTACAATCAAATGAAAACTAAAACTGTATTTACGCAGAAAAACGTCAGTGATGATAAAGTTTCGGTGGGACCCTGGCTCTTGGCGCTTTTCATCTTTGTGGTCTGCGGTTCAGGTGAGTAACCAATACAACAACGAAAAAAAAAAAAACAAGCCATCTGTCATGTCTCACGTCAAATAATAGACGCACTCAATTAAATGGTATTTTATTTTTATGCCGGCATGTGTTGCACTTTCCGTTTAGCCCAAGGTAGGTAGACAAAGCTGACCTCCGCTCATTTTTTTTGGCACACACCGAGAAACCTTGCACTGTAGTGAAGGCCGAGATAATAATGCACACTATTTACACGGACAAGGCTGGACTGATAGGGTGACTTTATCTGCTTATTTTCAACACGTGGATCTGCAGGTGTTGTTACTCTCAAACAGCACTGAAGAACAGTTCCAACAGCCGCTTAAGTACTCCCAGGAAGAGCCAGCTGGAGGCTTTAAAACGTGTGTAGCCTTTTTGACAATGTCATAAACGGCTCCGTCTAGGTCTGATGTGCGGCACATGATTTGGCCCGGGCTGCTGCCAGCTCTCACCGAGTTTTACCCCGTTGCTTTCGAGAATCTGTTTGCTTTGATCAAATGACATTGTCCTTGCATGTCATCTCGCACTCTGTTTGTTTGCCCTCACTTTGTTTTTTTTTTTACGGTTTCGCAATCTTTTTTATCCGATTCAATCCACAAAAGCATACTTTTCAATTAGTTATTTGGAAATACGTTTACTTTTATAGTAAGGATAAATGACCACTAGCACAGTGACCCATTATATACCTTCAGCTGGCACTAATGTTTAGATTGACTTCAACAAACCTTTTCCAAAAGCTGGAATGTAAACCATCTGTAATGTCACTCTTTTTTTTCACCAGCAATATTCCAGATCATTCAGAGCATTCGAATGGGCATGTAAAGAGGACCAATGATGTCTCAAGCATCCACTCCTTGCCAGCGACTTTGCCAAGGAGCCTCTCTTCAAGGCTTTTGCAGATTTCATTGATTAATCTTCTATGAGGTGCAACAATCCTATCATTCCTCTCTGGTGCCTTGTTAATGAAGAAAACACAAAAAGCCATAAAACTTCATTCCGATCAATTGTAATGTTGTTTTCTGTCAATCTACCTTGATGTTGTGTAAAAAAATCTTGACGCGTCACGAGCAGTGATGTGATTCGTCATTCCTGATTTCTCGTTCGTTCTTGAAGTAATTTTGCAGAAATTATTTAACGTCTTTTTTAAGTTTTTCTGGCCCCAAAAACAGCCATTTTGAAGTTTGCACAAAATAGAGTATTAGGAAATGAAAAGCCAGCCAGCGAATCCCAAAAATGTGTCTCTTTTCACACATCGTATTATTTTTTTTCTTTCACTTGTTTTCTTTGTAATTTAATAGCTGCCTCCTTTCTTGAATACGGAACTTATCCTGAATAATTTAGTTCTCTGGCACATAATCTTGTGGTTGTGGTAATGTTTGCCATAATAGAATAAGGCTTAGCAAATCGGCTTTTTCAGAATTGACGATGTTACATACTGTATGCTATGAAAAGAGGAAAGTAAAGAGGAAAAGAGCTGGACTAAAATAAAATGTTTATAAATGACATGCATTGTGTGCGCGTTTTTTGGAAGTTATCCGCTAAGCTCAGCTGAAATTTACAAGAATCTTAAAATGTTTGTCGTTTAACCAACAGGTTATAAGGTTTGAGATTACATTATATCGATTCTTATATTTATTAGCAGTAAAGAAAAGTAGCGTAAGGGTGTAACATGAAACAAACCATTTTTAAGCTGTTTAACCTGGCTTAAAAGAACTAAAAATAAGGAACCATGTTCTCAACGGAAATTTGCTGATTATAGTCTTTGTGGGAAAACGGTTACAATGATTCGTTACTTTAGTTGGCATGTGGAGATAAGCAGTGCCAAAGGCGGCAACATTAATCAAAGGTTCACAATGGGAGTCAATACAGAGTTGATTGCATTTCAAGGTATGAATGTAGTTCATTTTGGTATCTTAAAAAAAAAAAAAAAAAAAAGTAGCATTAAAAATGTTTTCTGTTTTTTTTTATTTTATTATTATTATTATTTTTATTTGTAAAACGAAATGCTGTGTGTTTTAAATTTTATATATATTTAAAATATTTAGTTTACTTAATATTAAATGTTCTGTACTTTAAGACTGTTTAGGATTGAAAAAAATAAAATGTTAAATATACGCAAGACATAAAAATTTTTTCAGTTAAGTGCTGAATAATTCTAAACCGAACCAACAAAAGAGCAGGAACCGTCTTTATGCACTAATTGCATCCACAAACAGTCTCCGGAAGGTGGCGGTGTGGCGCCATCAGTTTTCTTTTACTCTCTATCGGCTGCGAAGAAGAGCGGAACCGCTGTTGTCAGAGATGTTGCTGTGGATACGTGAAGTTTACGACTCTCAAAGTCAGGTGAGAAAATTAATATTTACAATTATTTTATTTGAAATCGAGTTATTTGCTGCTTAATTCTGTGAGGGAAAACCTTGGGTGAAAGTTATGCGCGGGAACGTTTATTACGGCAGTTTCGGAGTGGATTAACGTTAGCAAACACAGGAAAAATATTTTTTTAGTCATTTTGACGCAGCTGTGTCACGTTAGCATACACTTAGCATGAACACCAGCTTTTCTAGTTAGCAGAGTAAGAAAGGGTAAGAGGGTGTTTTTTCTTTTTATTTAATGAGGGGTTTGTGGATCAACTAGTATTTTAACTATTTAATGTTTGTTGATTGATTTCACATAAGTTTTATATATTTATTAATCACATAAGTCAAATATATATATATATATATATATATATATATATATATATATATATATATATGTGTGTGTGTGTGTGTGTGTCAGATGTACCTTTGATGTGCATTCAGTTCAGCAAGCATAGTGTCTTAAACATATCTTCAATTAAAATATGGGCAATTAAACATGTATTTATTAAAAATGCTTTACGTAAGTCATAGAATAAATGTACTTTTTAAGATGAATCTCTGTTTCCTGGGATTCTGCTTTTTCATTCTTTGACAAAACACTTTCTTGACAAAACACAACAGCGCAGTTGATTTAGTATGTTATATAATATAAAATATATCGTATTTAATAGGAATATGTACAATTAACAGGATCATTATTAAATACACATTTTAATAGCAGTATATTATTATATAGAAGGGGTGAGAACCAGAAGTGACATTTCACCAGCTTTACAATAGAGCCATTTTTTTTTACCATAGTTTGATCTGACTTTTGATCTTCTTTATTATTTTTAATACTAATGTGTGCATTCATCTGTGTCAGGGACAGTACTTTTACCAATAAAAAGGCTTATTAAGAGCCTTCATTTGATTTTATATAAAATCTCAGTTTCACCAAAATTGTCACTTACGCCTTCTAGTTCTCGCCCTGGATATTATGCATTAACATTAATATCTACATATAAATATAAACATAGTTGATACAATCTTTAACAAAGTGGGCGGGGTTGACTTTTACTTTAACCATTCCCTGCTGGTGGAGTGACCTGTCCAACTCGATCAGAGTCTTTAGCCATCTTTAAGAAGGGCTAAATACAATTGCCATGATGACTAAAATAACAAATGTTTCTATCAGTTTCCAGCTGATCATCCTGCACGTACTAAACTTGTATTTAAACATTGTAATTCAAAAGTAAAAGTACGTTAGGAGGGCATCTTACCATTCACAGGTGTCGTATCAGTGAACGGTCTTTTGCAGGTATGTACAATGGAGAAGTTCTCATGTGTTTATTTCTTTTGTCTTTGTGCACCTAAAGGCTTTTTAGGATGTCCCCATCATTGATTGGCGTTTAGAGCCACTTTCCACCATGCTGCAAGCAGAGACCCTCCAACTTCTGTGCCTCACAGCCTCCAGCGGGTTCCCTCTGTTCTCACGAGGCTCCGCAAAGCAGCTTCCCTTTTCCATCATCGGCTCCCTCAATGGCGTCCATATGTTCGGCGCCGGTCACGGGGCTCAGTTGGCGAGCTGTGAGACGGATCGAGGGAGCCGCGTGGTTTGGGGGGTGTTTCAGGAGAGCCTGATGCTGATCGCGGTGAGTGGCGGCGGAGGCTCCGCCATCAGCGAGCTGCAGCTGCGCCGCCTGCTGGAGAACGTGTGGAACTGCATGGTCCTGGTCCTGGGACGGGACGAGCTGGCAAACATACGCAATGTGGAGCGGATAAACGAGAGTTGCGCTCTTGTTACCGCCTGATCGACGTGCTCCTGGAACGCGTTAATGACGAGCAGGGATTTATGGGAGAGCTGACACAGTGCGCCGATTGTTTGCTTCTCCCACTCCGGCTTGCTTCGGGATGTCTTAGACTCTTCGCTCAAGCAGCGGAGAGCGAAATTTGGCTGCCTGCTGGTGCACGGCCGCGTGGCACAAGCCACGGAGAAGTGGTGGTCGCGGCTGACGTCCCAGGAAGTTGTTCTGCTCTCAGCCTTGGTGCAGTCGCTTTCTGGAGCGTCTTCGTGCGACTACCCCGTCTTCCTTCCCCAAGGTAGTCCCACCGTCGCTATTCGCTTGCTCAGTTTCCAGCTACTTCCTGGGGTTCACGTGTGCGTCCTATGTGGCCCCAAACCCTCTTTGTGCAAAGCAGAGAATGAGCTCATCGGTCGTTTTTGGTCCACTTTTGCAGAGAACCTGCGTAGCTGTTTGGAGCAGGCCAAACATTCTACTCTTCCCCCGTCTGTTAGCCTTCGCTGGGACGTCCAGGCGCTTCTCCTCATCAACCGCGAATCTCGCCGCGCCGTCACCGTCTGTCCTCGTGTCCGCGGTGGTGCTCCTTCGGGGGCTACGCCTCTCCTCTCATCGGGCAGGCGCTTGGAGCTCCTCCGCCTCTTTTATACGTTTGCCGTCACTCGATATTTTACCTGTCAGGAGGCATCGGTTTCTTCGACTACCTCGGAGGGTTTCTCTCAGGGTTTTACCCACGTCCCTGTGCAGTGTTACCTCGTCACAGACGAGTGTAAATGTTATGGCCTGCAGAGTTCCCAACACCAGCTCTTCATCCTCATGGATCTCTCTGTGCCCACGTTTGCACTCCGTACTGTGGCTACACAGACTCTCTCAGCGGTTACTGCTGCAACTGGTTTTTAAGGGCACTAGTTTGGACATGTATGGGTCACTGAACCAAACTTACTGGATTTGCAAAAATGAACAGCTCATTAAGGATAGTTCACATAAATCATTGTTATCTTAACCTCATGTCCTTTTTACGAGCTCCTAAAAATGGTTCATACAATGACAGCCATTGTTCGAAACAACAGTGAATCACATTTAGAAAAAAAATGGCAAGACATTCTACTTATCTTCTTTTGAGTTCCACACATGAAAGAAAGGCATGCAGATATGGAGGACATGGGGGTTAGTAAAGGATGACAAGTAAACTATCCTTTTAAATAGTCACTGGCAATTTCTCGTTGTGTTCTTTAAATTAAAGCTTGTGCCTTATTGCATATTAATCAAAAGAAGACTTTTTGTTAACGCTTTACAACAAGATTCAGTTTGAGCTAACAATGAACTACGATATCCATTTATTAATATTAATTACCGTATCGTTATTTTTGCATCTACTAGTACCTTTTAAAAGAAGTTTAGAGTATAAATTAAACCTATAACACATGCTTTATGCGTAAGTATTATTCATTGTTATTTTGTGATGCTTAATGTATTAAGTACGTTAACAAATTGAACCTTATTGTAAAGTGTTGCTAATATTTCTTTACAGGATACAAACGAATGTGATTCTAGAACGTCAATCAAAATATAGACTCAAGAGCACTTAATGACTACTGTATAACTGTATATGTGTAGCACTCACACTGTGTGCATTGCTGTGTTGTTATGAAACATGGATGGGAAATGTGTTTGGCGTTAAAGGCCAACTAAATATTATTTTCGAGAGCTGTGTATGTTAATATTCACTTGGTGAACAAATAAATGTGAACAAATACATATGCATCGTTAGATTTCTGTTTCACTTCCAACAAGGAAATTCTGCATGCTGCATTCTAGCAATACATCAGCTGCTATTATTACTGAACCACATTCATGTTTTACGCGATTGTTGTTTTTTTTTCCTCCCTAAATGTTTATTTGTAAAAAAAACATCTGAAATCTGTGTAACCACGCCCCCTGCTGTCCAATAATATCATGTTCCAATATTATGAGTCTTTTATTTTTGTAACAAGAGTGGGTGATGTTAATGAAGTGCCTTAACGCTTACAGGTTAAATGAAGATATTGGGTGTGATTATCGCCTCAATTAACATTTTAATAGCATGTTTACACGTCATTTTAAATATAAATAGCATTGTACAGCTAACCTGTAATTGCACTCAAAAAGAATATTGTGCTTGTTTTTTTTTTTTTAGAGGATATAAAATTTGCAGGCAACTAAAGTGCTATAGTCCCTTTTCTTTTGTTCATATATAATTATCCTTTAACAAATTCAACTTAATGTCTTCAAGTGGTGGAAAGCGGTTTGAGTCGCTCCTTTAAGGCAAAGCACAATGCAGTCTTAGCGACACAAAGCTTTAAATATTCTTGTAGCACAGCCAGTGAGCTGTATAAAAGACTAAAAAGAATACAAATAAAAATAGGCTATGGATCTGTGCATCCACACCCAGTCTCATTATATCAGTGCTTTGATGCAACCTGTGTTGTTAAAAGCGCTATATAAATAAAATGATTGATTGATTGATACTTGCTTTTAAGGAATAATCCGAGTTAAATACCGATTGAGATCTGTGACATGCCTCAGTTTGCAAACACAACGTGTTGATAGAAAGACGCTCACAATGGTCTGTGGGGCCCCTGATTGTAGGAACGTAACCATCAGCCTATCCCTCATCTCCTGAAAAACTAGTTTGAGCATTCTATCAGACACAGAATAGGACCAGCAGGCATTCGCTCGTGTCTCTGACTTAAAAAGTGAACAAGACACCAGTTTTAGCTGTCGTTATTAATCTGTATTAATCTTTATTGGAGTAATGCTTCCAAGCACATAATCAGGGCAGTTCACGGGTCATCTATTTCAGTTAAATGAATAGTAAAATCTTACCTTTAAGCTAGGATAAATGTAATAATGTCATTATGGTCTGTATAAGCATATATGCGTGTACAATTATTAACACTTTTATTGGAGGGCAACTGTTTGTGTTATCGCCTGAAATGTCATCATGGGTTATGAAAGGTTCATATTTTGGTTTGGAAGTCCTAGTCAATGGGTTGCATGCGTGCAAGGTCAAAAACAGTTTCACTTTCTTTTGTTTTATGTCACACCCGTGACAAATGCAGAACAAATTCTATTCAGGTGAAATAAAGTAAGTAAAATATGAGTAATCGAGTATTTAAAAACAGCAGTCTCACTGGTCAAACAAATATCTAGTGCAGCAATACCAATTAAACGACGTTCATTTATCAGAGGAACAAAAACTAAGATTTAAATCTAAACCTTTAAATCATCCCTCTTATTATAACATGTATGGGACGTCCAAAAATGACACTTCTATGAAAGTAAGTGAATATGAAAGTAAGTCATACAACCCCTGTTAATGAATCAGTCTTCTTAAGTGAAACAATAGGCATATTGTAAGAAGATTACGAATGCTAATATTTTAAACTTGACTGTCGTGTTCACTTTGTGTGGTTTCTGTAGTGGTCCTGTCCCCTTGCGTTACACAGACTAAAAATATTGGCTTGTGTTCTTCTGAAAAAGAAACATCTGGGACGACATAAGAATCTTAATTTTGAGGTGAACTATCACTTTTAATAGCAATGTGATGCAGAGGTTAAAAACATATTCCAAACAGGATGCAAAAATGGATTGAATTAATGAGAGTCATAGAATTAAAATATTTTATTTTACGTTTTCATTTAAAGTCGTGTTTGTGAGTTTTATCAAAACCACCAAAAAATGGATTCGAATTTTCATTGAGACCACTGTGAAAATCTATTTTCCCAGATCTACATGCTGATGTTTCATGTTGAAGTCAACATGAAAAGGCTTGGGACTCCTTTTAAAGACGACTCGTTTCAATGATTCAGGCTCAACTATTTTTTTTTTTTTTTTTTTTGAGAAAGACAACTTTATAAACAGCGCACTTTCAGATTAAAACATTTTCAGGATGCGTTCATGCACTGCATTAGACGTTGTATAAAAGGCCATTTTCGAAAACCCATAATAGGGAAATCCGATGCAATTCCAACACATTAAATTTCCAAAGAACAACTTTTAAAAACTTTTCTTTTGTGATTCGCGTGGAGTGTGGGGGCTACGCTTTCATCACTGAACCCGTGAATTAATCTTTGCCAGTTTTGCACAATTCCTAATACGCACGATTTCCATAAACGACCTCACGGGCTGTTGAGGAGTGCTGTAAGGAGGAAATGACAAACATCATCAGGCCCGGTTTACTCTTTTATGCTTTATGTTGTATATGATCGGTCACATGTTCCCTCCCTTAAGCTTGAGCTGCAACTTCATGACGTAATTTGTCACCATCAAGCTTTCATGGCTGCAATATTTCATGCTTGAGTTGCGTATGGTTAAAAGTGTCCCTAGATAAAATTCTTTTGACTAATCGTGGTATTCTGGGAAAATTCTCCAGAAAACAGTTTGCATGTTATTCAGTCAGCAATGATTCATACTGATCTGTTCCTTGAATAAATGTACTGATTCAGCATACTAGAGTATGATGTTAGTACAAATTATAGATGGTAGCTGTTACAGTTTGTTTTTGATATATAGATAGACTTACTACATTTATACTTATTAGATCATAGCTATGGGTCAGTGTGATATTTTGTCCACTAAAAGTCCTATATATGAAAATAGCATTTGAAAGATGATAAACTGCCTAAAGTGAAATAGAAAGGTGGGTTTTCAGTGCAGTTGCTTAAAACTATTCTTGATTCCTTAAAGAAACTTTCTGTGAAAGAACCACTTCTCTTTTTAGCGTGAAGAACTTTTCGGTGTTATATCTCCTCTTTAACAACCAACCAGCCCCTCTCGTATATATCCCAATAAGTGGTTGAATAATGAAAAGCATGCTCTCTGTGGACACCGTGGCCCCTGATCACATGACAGCTAATTAGATTTAGCATCGAAGTCATTATTCTTACTTTTTGGTCTACTGTTTGTGCGGCACAGTTCTTTTAAAAAGCATAACCCTGTAATGCGATCACACTGTTTGTTAATCTCCTCTGCAAGACACGCAGAGCCTTAGTCAACATGGGAGGAGCTGGCGTGCTTTATTCTCAGTTATTGGATCAATGGGAGGTTCGCTGCGAAGGGAAGTTTTACACCGGTCAAAGTTTTGAGCCGCTTCAGACGCTTCACACGGGTCGATCGTTGCCGTCTGTCGTCTCGGTAACCGAGGAAGCTTCCCTTTCTTCACTTCTGGTGCGTAATATACCCGCTGTCGGGAGGAGGTACCGGCTATAAAACCCCCCATTTAAAAGGGGGCAGTCATGGAAAAGTAACTAGAGAAACACTGAATGTACTGTTTTGAGTCCACTAGATAAAAAGAGGCGTGGGGATTTAGCAGGGTCAGCAGTTGCTTGCGCTTCTTATGAAATCTTGAACTATCCGATGCACAAGTCCAAAGGTCTTCTCGAGTAATTCTTTGTAGGGTTTGCTGCGCGCGCAACGGCAAGCGCGCGCTGAAAACCAAAGTTTAAAAACCAAAACTTAAGCGCTACCTCTTCGCAAACCCGCGCTTCTTTTTTTTTTTTTTTTTTTACCGTTTTGAAAAATGTTATCTAAAAAGAACCGTGGGTGTTTTGAAATGGGGAAAGCGCGAGGCTTACGCGGCGGCGTACCCCAATGTTCCAGACTGGGTCCTGAACTTTTCTCCGCTGCCTTCCCTTTCTTCTCCCCGTAGGAATCTTTCTGCATTCCCGGCGGCCCAAAGCGAACATCTGCACCAGAAGATGACCGAAAACGGAGCGTTACCCCTTCGGGGGAAAGTGCTCACCGTTGACACCATGAACGCCAACGTCAAAAAGGTGGACTACGCGGTTCGCGGACTGATCGTTCAGCGCGCGGTTCAGATCGAGAAGGAGCTGAAAGAGGTACACGCGGTATTCGTTGCGCGCTGCATTACGCGGTAAAGCATCGCGCGAGTTTGTTATGACAGGCTGTAAATTCAGCAAACATCCTGCAGTTCTCACGCGCACAGACATACACGTAGCATATCAGGATAACGTGTTTATGTGATTATCACTCCTCTCTAAAGTGAAAACCACTAGGTGAACTGCTGAACTAGAAGCTACCAATTGAGCTACTGTAACATTTAAAAGCTATGTTTTAGCGATAGATTGTATTTGTGAAAAGATAATAATACAACGTAAAGCACATTACTTGATGAGAAGTTCTTATAACGCACGTGCACTTAACCTCTCAGATCATGGCCTATACATATTATATTTACATTCTTCTTACTGGATTATAGAATTATTTAGTGAATATCTTTTGTAATGTGTTCTTGAGAAAGACACTTACAAGTGCAATTCAAAAGAAAAAGATTTGATTAGCTAATCGAAATGGAGGAAAAACATCCATCTTCTGTTTCTTTTTTTTTTTTTTTGGGGGGTTTACTAGGTCGGTGTTTGTGGCAGACTGTCATTAGTGGGTAAAGTCCATTCTATGTTACACATTTAGTTAGTTGGCTGCAGACATCTCATTGCAGTCTTCATTTCTGCCGGCCATATGAGTGGTGCTGGGAGTAGTAAACTCTGAGGTCATGACCTTGATAAAGATCGCAGGCTAGAGTCAGCACTGATTGTCATAGGAACAGAGAGCATCTCTGTTTGTCAAATCTTTACCTCACTCTTTAAATTGGTGGCTGTATCCACGTGAACTACGGCACCTTCCAAGAAACGACACACATGGAAAGAATAGATTTCAAACATCTGTTGCCACACAGTTGCAAAAACAACAGCTGGAGCTGGGTTATGTTCTTTCAGTTCTAACATTTAACGCTTTCACTTTCATCACTTGATGCATACAAAAGTTTTTTTTCACATGCCTTTTATTTTCGAACGCTTTTATGCTTCTTTATCTAAGAGCCTCGATCATAAAGCATGAAAATGCGATACAAACTCGGATAATCTAAACAGAGCATGAAATGAACAATGTCAGTAATGTGCGGCAATGATTTCATCCAGTTATTATACAAATTATTTCAGATCGCTATAAATTTGTCCTTAAGCCACATACAAAAGGCCTTTGCTCAGAAGCAAGGCACCAGCGGTCACAGTGACAGCATCCACACACACACACACACACACACACACACACGGTTAGAGACTGCAAGAACAATGATTCAGCAGACTCTATTAAAGGTGTCCGTGGTAATTAAATTGTGAAAGAGCTCAATCACAACATCCTTCTCTCATAAAAACGGTTTTCCATTAATCTCAATATCTCATGTTATAATAATGCAGACAAGATGTTTTTCAGCGTAGTCTGTTGGGGGATTTCTCGATCTAGGAAAGAATATGCACTCTTGTTTTAGTCTTGGCACCCGTTGTTAGGTCTGTTGGTTTTAGGTTTCTGGGAAAGACATGCATGACAAAGGTGGCCTTCACCTAATACTGTACAAATCTTTCTTTGGCTGTCTTTCCTACTCTTTGCTTTCTCTCTATTACCAGCTCATCTTACTCTCCAATCTCTTTCACTCTGCAATTCAGTGTTTTTGTCTTTCTCTCAGCAAAGTTTATGTTAAGTTATTGGTTAAAGTTAAGTTATTTGTATGCAAAAGATTACTATTTAGTATCCATGCAGTTACAAAGTACATGAACTTACGTCAGAGAGGTGAGCAACTGGCCTTTAAAGTTCACTGTCCTGCTGAGTTTAGCTCCAGCCTAATCAAATGCACCTGAAATTGTAACCAGAATCTTTGGGATTACAGGCTGCTCCGTTTGATTCATTTGGTGCTAAACTCTGCAGGATAGATAAATCGATGCCCAGAGCTACAGAAAGGCTAAACAAGGTTCTGTGAATTTTACAGGAGCAGGAGAATGAGTGTATGATTATCCCAGTATTGAGATGCACAGTACACAGTATGCATATGCTTATTAGCATTCAGTGAATACCGTACTGTAAAACACTCTTGTATTACTCTTCCAGACATTTATAGACAACAACAGAATATTCTGCACAGTCCATACAGAACATAAAGGACCAAACATAAACAAAAGCACCACAAAGAACAAAAAGGGCCAGACATAAAGGACTTAAGCAGAGGTCACCGAACTTGTTCCTTGACACCTGTTTAAGTTAAATATTCACATTTAAAATAAACGCTTTTACAATTTTGTCTTATCTTGGTATCTTGCCCTAAATTCAATAGTGGAACGGCAGTGCAATCCTCTCAGTATGGAGGAAAACGTCAGCGTCAGCTTTAGGTTCTCTACTTGAAATTTCAAGACAGGTGTGTTGCAAGTCTGCAGGACCACCGACCCTTCAGGACTGAGTGTGGTGACCCCTGATCTAAACATTTTATTTAAGTTTTGATCCTTTAGTCTAGGATTTTAGTTTCAAATACATATATGCTAGCATACTCTAAAAGTTAATTTTTTTTTTTTTTTTTCCTAGATACTCGCATGCAAACTCTCTGTCTCTTCTGATTTTATGGACCAAAAACATTGATGAATCAACAGGATTTTTCCAATCAGATGCTTGCTAGAGCGAGAATGTCCCTCCCAAAATTTCCTGCAACTAACTAGCAAGTAACCCTTCATTATGTCCTGCTGTTTCAATAGGAACTACATGAATAAAGGGGAGAAAAACTACTTTCTTTAGGTCATTATGGACACCCTTACTAAAATAATTTCCTCTGCTGGCTTTGCTGGAGCTGGAACTGAAACTCGTGACTTCACGAAAACGCAACAGTTATAAAGTTACACCCCACATGTATTGCAGAATTTGTATCAGAAAAAAACGTCTCTGATTATCATCATAATGTTCCACATGCAACAGAATTTTTTTATTATAAACATTCCTAAAACATTTCTCATTTTTCCTTCAAAGGCATTAACTCATTGAGTTAGGGCAGGGTTGGAACTAAACTCTTATGTCAGAGGACCTGATTAGCTGGATCAGGTGTGTTTAATTAGGTTGGAGCTAAACTCTGCAGGGTTGTGGACCTTTAGGAATTGGTTTGACACCCTGCTCTAAACATGTTAGCAACCAAAAATATGTTTTGCAACTGCATTGCATATGCTGCTATGAATCTGGAATGTAGATCATCATTCATCTGTTGTGGGGAAGTAATAATGTGGGGCAAGGCCAGCTGTAATAACTACAGAAATGCTTAGTGAAATCTGACCCACTTGTCCATCGTTTAACAGGTTTGAGACCTCTTTCCAACACAAACCTTCCACCCTCTGCTCAAACTGGATTAAAGGCTGTCCTTAGGAGGCGGTAGACACACAGCTACCTCTGATTGGCTGCCATTGACAAGCATCTCCTCTACGTGGCCAATAGTTAAGGGGTTGGGAAATAATGCTTTTACAGTATTTTCGGGGGAGGTGGGAGTCTGTGGTAGGACGCATCTGGTTCTACTGAACAGAGACTCAGTCTCGCCTAGTCAGAAACAGATGTGTCGCTCGCAATATCAGTCCCGGTCCGTACCAACTACTGGGAGCGCCGCTGTTGTTTGTCCAATACCAGACAGCTGGGAGCCTGAGGGACAGGGATGACATGTGAGAGAATGAAAGAGCCATAATCAAGTGTGGTAGTACAATTTCAGCACTAAGCCTATATTTTATATCACACATATAGCGTGCTGAACTCTTTTACAAGAATGCCTTTTATGAAACAACAAAAAACATTGGCGTGCATTCATTTTTTAGTTAAGAAGATTGTCAGAAGCGTGATACTAGTTAAACCACGCGGCGCGCTACAAGCACAATCTTTTTATTCAGTCTCCCCGAATCCATTTAGTTTAAATGAACTATCATTTAGATGTAAATGTGAGCCACCTCCTTACGTAAGTTTGATTTCACAACAGTCAAGTTTTGTAATAATTCCAATGGCCTGACAACCATTATGCAAATTAGAAAATTATAAAAACTAAATTTCTCACAGCAATAGAAAGGTTGCTTCTTTTTGTGCACTGTTTGTGTTAAATGCACCATTCTTCATTTTTAAATTAGTTTAGAATAGCTAGTTAAAACAAAAACGCTGTGCTTTGAAGTTATAGCTCTAGGTTCTACTTTAACGACTTAGCATTCCCAAGGTCTCTTTTAGAATGGGATTTGTACCTCAGGAGGGACATTGGAATGCTTAATTACACAGCTTTTGTTTGAAATTACACACATAAGACGTGTATAATTTAAGCATTCATTCCAAAAATGCTTAATTATAACTGAATATAATAGTGCTTCTCTTGAGACAAAAACGTAGCTGCCATATAAAAGGTTACGAGTTCATTCCAGTGCAGAGCAATGAGAAGAATAAACTGAACCGCCGAAGAAGTAATGTTGTTTTGTTTCGTTTTGACAGAAAACATTTTTTATGTATTGAGTAAAATTAGGCGAACACTAAAATGTTTCCTACAGCCAAAACTCAAATCCAAAAGAGACATTTACAAACCATATGTTTTAGCTAGAAGAGAAAAACATATTTTGAATGGTAACTTTAAGGGGTTGTAAAGGGATGGCTTTACCATGGAAATTCTGTCACACTTTACTCACAGCTCATACTTGTCTCCAAACCTGTGTGACTCTCTTTTTGTTGTGGAACACAAAATAAAATATTTTTAATAAAGCTAGCAATCAGGTTTGGTAACCATTTCTCTTTCTTTTTAAAATTTAAAGTGAGCTATTCCTTTAACTCTACATAACGTTTATTTTTGAGACTAAAAAAACCCATGTGTATTCACAAATGAATTATCAGCTGCTGTCTGGGTTTTTATAGAACTGAAAGTGTATTCTCCTTAAACTATGTGCTTGCACCCCAGTTTAGTTCTCTGTTTCTCTTTTGTGGTTTCCCTTGTTTCTTGTACATTTGCTGTTGTGTTATTAAAATACTGCTATTGCATGCAACTTTCGGCGTGACGTTTAGACTGTCACTTTATAACACTGTTATAAGATGTTGTACAGTGTTGGATTCAGGGAGCACATTCCTGCTGATCATGTAAGGACCTGCTCTGGCTGCTGGTTACCATTCATGACACGTTTTGTGAAAAGGTTTTTGACCACCTGCGCAGTTGAAAGTTACAACGCTGACATAATGACAATAGCGATATAATCGCTTTTATAAAACAAACATTATTTCCGTAATTGTAGCCTGTTATCAAGTTGTGCGATATTCTCTCTCTTCTAGACAGTGAGAAATGTATTCATTCACACATTCGTTAGCTTTCGTTCTAGACTTCACAACTGTAGCTGAGTAATTGGCTGATTTAGCAAAGAACTCTATCAAACACTCATAGAGAGTTCAAAATACAGCTGAGGAATGCTGACTCATAGCGGAGGCAGGAATCACGCCATTCCTGTCAACTCGTAACTGATTTTGCTGGCTACAAATTAGAAGTCACGATGACAAATCTTTATTTTGAAAACTGTGTTTTATTTAGACACTGGTTCCTTGCAAATATGAGTACTCTACAGGAGGCACACATGAGGCACACTTGGGGTTTGTGCACAAAAAAATCCTGTTATCATACCCGGATAACACGCGTTCTTTCTTGATCTCAAGAGATCTCTTGATTCTCAAAGATCTCTTGATCTGGAAAGCATTTCTGTCTCTGAACGTCTGGCAGATGTCTTACAGGCGTGAGTTTCTTTACGTACATTCTAAATCATAAATCTTAAAAACATCTAATAGACATCTATTTGACATTTAAAAAGGAGACGTCCAATAGATGTATTGCAGACATCAAATAGACGTCTGTGTGCTATCAGGGTATTAATATGCTGCATTGCTCTATCCTGCTCATACCATGTTAATTTTATTTGTGCAGAAGGTAACAAAACCTACGATTTTACAAATTATTCAAAACCTGTAGACCTAAATAGTTAAATCATAACTGTGGGGTTAGTAAATGATTACAGAATTTTCAATTTTGGGTGAACTATACCTTTAAGCCCTCCATTTAATCTCGTCAACAAGGGATTTCATTGATGTCCCTTTCCTACTGGTGATGTCTTTATCTCACATATTCACATTCACTGTTTGAATAGACTTTCACTCCGTCTGTCTGATCATTGAAATCTGTTATTATTTCCGTAAGGGAGGTAATAAGTGTCACTATAAAATCCTCTGATGACAGTTAAACAGCGTGGACAACACGCAACGAAAGAGAACAACATATTTGGAAAAACAAGGTGTTTATGCGTTCCAATCAGCATGCAGCGAGAGTGACAGGAGGTTGTTTGTGAGGCTTCAGCTGCACAGTCTGTTAAAGTGCTTGAAACTTGAGTAAACAGAAAGAATGGGACACAGAAAGGGGCGGCGTGAAACCCTGCCATCAGCAGTAGGTAATACCTGACCCTTGCTGCTTGTTTGTTCACCAGATAAGACAACGTAACCAGCATTTTAACCCCTTTGCTGATCAGATGATTTCAGAGAGGTTGAATAAAAACAAGAAAAATCAATCTGCACATATAAAGACAGATCTGCTATTACTTTTCTTAGCAATCAGATTTAAAGGTATACTTCACCCCAAAATGAAAAATGTGGTCATTAATCACTTACCCCCATGTTGTTACAAACCGGAGAAAAGCTTTGTTTTCTTGAACACAATTTAAGATATTTTTGATGAAACCGAGCCTGTCGAGGTCCGGAGTGTAAGAAATCTATGGCTGAATCTGTATTTTTTGAAGTGATACATGCAAAAGAAAATAAAAATAACTGTTTTCCTTCTGTCTCTCCGCATCAGTAGAGTCTAAATGTATTCTCATTGCTTCATAAAATTCAAGTAGACTGAACCACTGATGGCAGATCAATTATTTGACGATGTCATAATTTTCAATACCTTGACAGTGTTATTTACTTGCTCAGTTAGTGGACAAAATATGTCCAAAATATCTTAAATTGTGATGTGAAGGTGAACGAAGCTTGACGTTAGGCCATATCACATGTGTGTTCACATGTGAAAATACAGATTTGTGAGCATTAGTGGAACTGAAGGTTAGATTAAACTTGAACACAACATTGTTGGGTTACTGGCCAATCCAGCCAGATGTAAAATAGTTGTTTTGTTATGAGAGATGCTCTGAAGAAACCAGCCGATCACTCAAATGTCTTTTGTCGTACTATGATGGTGGTGGCAGCACCATGCCAAACACCCACATTTCTAAACAGTCTGCTTAGTGCCATATTAAGTCAAATACACTATTGAGACTTGTTGGTGGGGCAATAACCAGAACACTTTGCATTTCAACCACTGGTAACTAACCTTAGCAAATCTAAGCAGTGGCTTAGCAACCCTTCAGATTTACATCATGGCAAAAATCTGCAGATTTTGGGCAGTTAGAGTTTAGTATGATGAGCACAGACTTCTTCCAGGTGGAGGATTACAACATTTAGATTTTCGGTCAATTTTACAGTTGCTTTCACTTTTGTCATCCATCCTCTTAGCGTAGGGTTTTGTCTGGCTTTTTGATTCAAGGAATGACTTGAAAGTCTGCTTTTTTTTTACTACTTTTACAGGGGGTAAAGAAGCCTTTGAAGAGGTCATTAAAGCAACATCGGAGATGCTTCATGCTATGGGCCACCCATCAATCACCTTTTTCGGAGCAGGTACATGATTCCTCGCTTTTGCTGACTAAGTGTCAATGAATGATTTCAGACGCCCAGTCATTTCAGGTCCACTGCGCTTTTCATCTGTTCCATGCATTAAACAAAGTCAATAGTTTCTGATGAACCCATTTGTACTTAACCAAGTGTTTTGTTCTTTTGTTTTTCTAGATTATTATGTAGCCTCATAAGCTATTTATTTTCTAGGTGATGGCATTAGTGCACTTATCCACCACTACTTGATGACAACAAGCTCTGCAGAGCAAAAATCGAGCGAGGCGATTTTGCAATCATGTGGAGGAAAACAGCACGTATGTATGTGTGTATACGACAGCTATATGAAATATCAAATGATGTCTCCAGATGTTTATAATATTGCACATTTAGATGATCTCTCTATAATGTGAAAGACTGAAATATTACCTCCTTTAGCTATTAATAACATGATATTATTGTGGATACATTTATGAGAGAAACAGAGGTTTATTGAGCAAAAAAATGTTTAGCTTTCATCCAGTGGATCTGCTCAAAGACAGAGAATAAGGGGCCTCCTGTTGACAAGCAAAAACAGCATATACTAGTTTGGTGGTTTTTGAAACATAAAATACATGTTTGAGTTGGTTTAAATTGAGCCTAGCATGCTGAATATGTGCTGGTCCTAAGCAACTAGCACTGCTCAGGACCAGCACATGGACCAACTTAACCAAATTATGACCAGCTAAGGATCATCTAAATTAGCTCAAACCAGCATCCATGCCTGTAATCTAACTAACCAGTGAGCATGCTGTTTTTTTTTAATAGGTGGTAATGTCATCTGAAACGTAAGGTTATTTTATGGAATATTTGGTTATAATTTACAGTAAGGCTAAGAAACAGTTTATTGATAAAATAAAAATGGCCAGTTCTCATTCAGCTTCTGTAAAGGGATAGTTCGCTCAAAATAAAATCGCCATCAACAAGAAGAAAAAGTCCCACAATGTCATTGTTGTTCATAAGCAATAAGAAACCAGCAGGATCCAGTTTTGTTTTTAAACCCTGTTAACATTCAACTGATAGCCAGTTTACACAAAACTATTATCTTTATATTGCACAGAAGGAAGACTGGTGCCCAAGTCATATATACATGCGATATGTCCTTTGTAACAAAGTCTTAATCATAAACTAAACTCTCTAACTCTCAACTTCAATTGTTAACTCTTTGACAGCAGCTCCTTCTCGTCCAAGATGTACTGTTCCACGGTCAAGATGTTACTGATTAAAGTGATGATATTAGTCATCTCCAAGGTTTTTCAGCTCTGTAATAGTTTGTGAGGAAACTATTTTAATACTCATACTTTCTTGCCTTGTTCCTTCCTCTCAGGTGCATACAACAACCAGTCAGCATTGACTGTGAGGCAATGATGCCGCCAGCTACAGCGCCGCGGACGGGCGTATTCCTTCTGATCCCGATAACATCTACCTCACGACGGAGCCAGTGACGGCATTGTGGTACGCGAAAATCTAAACACAGGTCTCTGTACACTGAACTTGTAGTACTCTGAGTCAGCCAAATAAAGAAACAGTCCAACAGTTTTCTGCCATATCCAGTATACATATTGGTTCTCATTAGTGCAGCAAAAACTGATTATATATATATATAAAATTATATAAAGAAAATAAAATTATATAAAGTATATATATATAAGATATATATATATATATATATATATACACATTATATACATCTATATATATATATATATATATATATATATATATATATATATATATATATATATATATATATATATAGATGTATATAGAGTGTGGTATATATATATATATACATGCACACATATAATTTTGTTTAGTTTTAATATGTCCTTCAATTTGATTTAATTGAAATTAGTATTTAGTATCAGTATCACACTAAATATTGCTGCAAAAAAGTTAAAAGACCCCTATAAGTTACACTGTGCCCCCTTCACATTGAGGAAATATTGTAGAAATGTAGTTTTATTAATGGTCTTTTATTTCTTATTCTCTCTGTTGTTGATCTTGTGTAGACCAGGCCAAAAGCTGTTGGACTGCTGGGGAGGGTCAGACACGGATGGGGTCAGGATTTCTATTCCTCAGTACCCTCTTTACTCTGCATCTATAGCAGAGCTGGTGCTGTTCAGATCAATTACTACTTGAATGAGGAGGCGCTGGAGTTCGACATTAGTGAGCTACAGCGCCTCTACAGACAGCCAGGAGCATTGCAACCCCGTGCTGTGCATCATCAACCCCGGCAACCCCACTGGTGAGTCATTCAGATCCTTTCCACAAAAGGGATTCAAATCTATATAGTATATATTTTTATATTTTTATTTTATACTAATGGTACATTTATAAGGGTAGTCATATGTATAAATGTGTCCTATGGTGTGACAGCAAAAAAAACATCTAACATTGAAAGTTATACATATTATAATTAAAGATATATTTTTCTTTGTTTTATATTTGTATGTTAAGGTTTCTACATAATATGTAAATGTAAAATATAATATTTATAAATATATTGATATCTTATTTTGTTTAAGTCACATAATTCATATATATAAATGTAAAAGGGTGTGTGTGTATGTGTCAATAGTTCAGATGCATGTCTGCATTTTATCAGGCTCCTATTTATGTTTACATTTTTGATTGAAAATTTCAGATGGCACTTAAAGGTTTTTGCAATGTTTCATCTATCTATCTATCTATTCATCTATCTATCTATATATATATATATATATATATATATATATATATATATATATATATATATATATATATAGATAGATAGATAGATACTACATACTACAGTTACTATTTTTTTTTTGCATTGTATAGTAACTGTAAAATATAGTGTGTAGAATATTTTGGTAAGGTTTTTTCTTGTCTGATCTATTTTTCAAATAATTTCTTTGTCCATTTTTTCTTTTAATAGGTCAGGTACAAAGCAGACAATGTATCGAAGATAACCATTTATGAAGAAGAAAATTCTCTTCCTAATGGCTGATGAGGCAAGTTAATACTGGCGGTCTATACCGCGGCATTCACTGTATTCTCACTGGCGCACCATTAGCATTATTATCTAAAGGCAAAGAAGGTCATTCATCGATGGTTAAAGACGACATTCCTAAAAGTATTCCTAAGTATTTCTTTTCTTCATAGGTATATCAGGATAATGTATGCAGAGGGCTGTGAGTTTCACTCCTTCAAGAAAGTGCTTTTGAGATGGGTCCAAAATATTCAAGCAAAGTAGAGCTGGTATCATTTCACTCCACCTAAGTAAGTGCATGAGAGTGAGTGGCAGGTCTATTACACTTTTATTTCAGATAAAACACACAAACTTAGTATGGAAAGACATTCTGGGCCAGCCTGTATACAGAAGACACACAGTATTAAATGAATTAAACAACAAATGGCATAATGATGGTTTAAGTTCATCCAGTCGTATTTATAGTGTCTTACGCCCATAAACAAACGATACTTTCAGGGATGTGGTTTTCGAGGGGGATACATGGAGGTCATCAACATGGACTCCAGAGGTGAAGGCTCAGCTCACTGCTGGTCTCGGAAAGGCCTGTGCCCGCCTGCTCCTGGACAAGAGCCTCATGGACTGGTGGTCAACCCCTCAACCTGAGAACCTCCTACCAAACCTTTGTGAAGGTGCGTTTCTTCTGTCAATGTTGCTGAATTCTACCACAGCAAATACTAACAAGGCAGTATTCGACTCTTTATGGGAAAAGTTATTTCAAGACATTCTCATTCACAAGAAACTACATTGCATACTATTATCAATTTATATATATGTAAATGTATATATATATATATATATATATATATATATATATATATATATATATATATATATATATATGACATTTTAAATAGTTCACAAAGTTAACTAAAAATAAATAAGCAGCTGTTTAACATTTATAATCTTGAGAATTGTTTTTTTAGCACCAAATAACCATATATTTTTGCATATTCACATATTGTTCAGATGGAATCATGATTTTGAAGACTGGAGCAGCTAATGCATACTCAAGTTTTATTATTACAGGAATAAATTACATTTTATAACATAGTCATGCAAATGCATCATTACCATTTTTAATGTATGTTTTGTTCTGCCTGGTGAATATAAAACATATTTTTTTCTTTCTGAAAGCAAAACAACCAAACTATATAGGCCTCTCTCTCTCTCTCTCTCTTCTATATATATATATATATATATATATATATATGTGTGTGTGTGTGTGTGTGTGTGTTTGTGTGTGTGTGTGGGTGTGTGTGTGTCTGTGGTGTTATTTTGTGGCCTCCATCATATATATGTTTTGTAAATTTTAGCAAAAAAGGTGGTTAAATCAGCATTTGTTCATATGCAGTCTACAGAAATGTGAATGCAGACACACAGTTAGTAAATGAGACTGATTATCTTCTTCTTCATGGAATACAAATTATTTTTGTATTTCAGCTGTTTTTCTGAACATAATGAAAATATCTTATCGATTATCTTTATTTTGTGTTCTTAAATAATTTAGGTTGATATCATGTAATAATATGCCTACTAATGATAAGTGTGCATGATAGAATTGTCATATTTAAGTGACCTATCACTGTACATATGAAAGAAAAGATGATCGGTTGCTCAGTTTGTTTGTCTGTATTCACTAAGTTATTGCAGATATAGTTTTTCAACTGCTGTACAGAGTTTCTGTGTTTCTGCAAGAAAGGCTGGGTGTTTTGCTTTTTAATTAGCTGTGCATAATCCAATTAACTACATTGGCTAGTATTCGGTCTTGTTCCTTTTCAGTTCTCTTCCCTCTGTCTCATATAGGAAAGAACGGCCGTTTCTGAGTGCCTTGGCTGAAAAGCCAAACTGGACTATGAGATTCTGAATACAGTGCCAGGTATCGAAGGCCAGTAAACTCTGCAGGAGCCATGTACTCTTCTCCCCGACACCCTACCCGAGCATCAACGGCTAGCACGGTTTGTGTCACTTTGTTCTGTATGTGTTCTGCTTGCTCTGGATTTGGTTTGCTTCATGGCTCGCCCAGCGTGAATGCAGGCGAAGGTCAGGCCTCCAGACATGTTCTACTGCATGAGACTTCTCCTGGAAGAAACTGCATCTGTCTCGCTCCTGCAGTGGTTTTGGTCAACGAGAAGGCACTTCATCACTTCAGGTGTGTGTCCTCAAGGGTTTTGAACTTCTTCTTTTCATGGTTTGTGGAAGGGAATTGTTGACACTCAATATATGAATAGTTGATATGAAAACACAACAGTGCTATATTTAATCTAAAATCTACATAATAATAATTCTTTTTAAAATATAGAACATTATGAGGCTATATGCCAGTATATGCCCTCAGAACTCTGTAGGGACAAAAATACGATATAAGCAGCAAATAAAAATCTTAATTTTCTTTGTTTTACCAGGGATGGTCATCCTTCCTCTCCGACAGACAAGCTTAAGATCATGCTCAACAAACTGAAGGAATTTCCACCAGTTCACCTGTTGGCATTCTTGACTCAGTTCAATCAACCAATCGCGCCCTTCTGCCACAACTGACTAAAACACTAAAATGCAATTTTCACTTCTAATGTTTATCAGAATGCTAAGATAATCACTGAGCCTTAAAGAAGACTAATCACCCTTTGCCACTGAATACTGTATGCTCAGGCTACATACCGTAATACTATCATTATGGACTTGATATGACTATTCTAACACTTCTGGTGGGTAGAAATAGCTAGACTTGATTTATGATTTCACAAGATTTTAATAAAATGTGATGAGTATTTTTCTAAAAACAGTCCTGAACAGTACCTGAGCGCCCAGATTTTCTTTATGTGTGGTGTATGATGTATGCTAGTGTGGGTGTGTGAATATGAAATTAAAATAATTTTGCACTTTTCCTTCTGTGCTTAGTGGCTCTGAAATTCTGTTCACGAATCAACATGTGTCGCAACATTGCTGTATGTGTAAATAACAGATTGATTATATGGCAGATATAAAAAAAAAAACAATATGGATTAACATGTTTGTGCCGTGGTGCTGCTTTAAGAGGTAGACGATTATTTCTCCAAAACTCGCCACTAGAGGACACCACCACAGAAATCACACTCTGATCATGTTTTGAATTGAAGTATTGTTTTGTAACACTCTGTCTCTCTCCCACACACAAAGACACACTACTGAGAAGCCCAGCTGCTTCATTCTTTGTTGGTGTCATTTTGTTAATGAGTTAAGAGGATGAGATGAACTTTGAGAACTCATCTCTTATAAAACTTAAAACTTTTAAAAGCTAATTGTCTCTCGTCAGCACACTGCAGAGCGCATTTTAACTGCATTTGATATTTCACAAGCTAATTCAGAATTTCCAAAATGAATGTGTGGTATATATACATATATATATATATATATATATATATATATAGAGATATATGGTAATATATATATATATATATATATATATATATAATTAAATAAAGTGAAATATTACAATTTTAAAATCTGTTTCATTTGAATACATTTCTCTCATGCTTTTGCTGTAATGGCAGTGCAGGCACATTTCTTTACGCTATTTAGGCAGTGATCTTTCAGATATATTTCATTGCCATTGCTGCTCAAGAAACATTTAATATAGTACCATTCAAATATTTAGGTATTGATTAAAACTGTATGGTTTCAATGAAAGGCCCAGGTATTAAATTATTTAAAATAGTAAAATCTGTAAACGTGGTGTACTGTTATAATGTATAAATATCTAAAATACTGTTTTAACTGGGCTTTGTATCACACATCGTAATGCATTGATTAGCATAAGAGATTATTTCCAGTAACATTTTAAGCAAAAATTTTGACTGGTAATTGTAAATACAGAGGAATAGTTCCAGAACAGTAAAAGCAGAAGACAGACATGAATTGAAATGCTGCAAATGTTCAGAGAAGACTTTTTCTTCCCATCAGAGACATTAGTAGAATATCACCAGTGAACATGACGCTGTGCATAGAAACATTACTAGTTTTTAGGACATATAACATGAATAGCATGGGATATAATTTTATCTAGTTTTCCATGTTTCTCAGAAGAATAAAATCATATTTCAAATGACAAGAGGTTATCCACCAGTAAGTATATCCAAACTTCAAACAGCCTCTCATACTGTCCCCTGACCTCTGTCAGCCCATATTAGCAGTGGTGAGGCAGAGCGCTTCTTTAATTAAGCATCTTGTTCGCACACCCTGCTTTGTCTGCACCTGACGAACGCCTAAACGCTTACTGATTGATCTTGATGTGCTTGTCTTAACAGGGAGTGAGCAGCAGCAGCAGAGGCAGAGATCTAATTCCGCCAGTCACCAAAGACGAATGGGGCACGAGACAATCATGCACCATTTCATGCATGACATTTTTTTACACGCCTATGTCCTCGATGTGCATTTCTTCTCAAAGCAAAAGTCTAAACACATTAAACTTGATTAGATTTTTTTTAACTGTTTGACTAAGTTCTTTAAATAATACAGTTAATCCATACACGGTTGTGGATGATTAATATGTTCCGATCTGCTTTTGAGGAAATATCATAGTATCGTGGATACGGTGTGCTCTTTATCTCACATAGCTTGTAGTAACATCACAAAATTCAAATGTCTCGCTTTTCACATCTTGTTCCCTAACTTTTCAGGGAACAGAGTTACAGTCAAGTAACCCAAAATGTTCCCTGTCAAAAGCTACTATCACATACGCTTCAATAATGCATATGAGAAATGAGAAAAACCACCCACTCCACACTTGCTTCAGCCTAGAGAACAAACCTCTGATTGAAAGAGCCCTAATTCTAGAGGAGAAGCTTGACTTTACAGTTATAGGCAATAACATCCTCATGTGATATTATTTGGACAGCTGCCTCAGCCACAGGCCCTCTATAGCATATGAATAGTTGCTTGATTTACACCACTGGCTAGTGATTAACTAAAATTTAAGAACACATACTGAACACAGTAAGTTAAGAATTTCTTGTGCCGTGTAATGAACGGTGGAGGGCAGAAGACCTCTAGAATGACCGGATGTATGCTTGAGAATAGAACTTTCGAAGATAATTAGGATTTAGAATGCAAACAGCTTTGACCATCCTAGGGCAAAGGCTACACATGGGGATGTTGCATTTGAATCAATCAGAAACACAATTTGTAGACAAGATAAATTTAACACCTAATGACACGTTGAGAGTCTCTCCTCTCACCATCTTTGAACTATAGGAAAGACCGAATGGTTGTAAAAATTTATTTGAATAAATACACATAGGTAAATTGTATATGTTTTTGCTGTTTTTGTATATTGTCTTTATTTTTGAATACCGTTTTGTGCATGCTTATAATAGATCACTAGCTAGATCACCTCTACTTATACCATGTTTGGTCTCTATTAATTCGTCTTTGGGTGATCTAATTGAAAGAGCATATTGTTGATACCTATGCAACATAATAGTGTTCTAAGTATCTTAATAGTATATCAACATCCAATCCAGTTCATGTGAAATCATGATTGGAGACAAAGAGAATTGTAACTTTCCCTCTCCAAAAGTTCAAGACACTAAGACATGTGAGCTAGAAACTCTTTAACCCTTACATTTTTGTGCCAGGCCTTGTGGTTTGACTTTCCATTCAAATCCATAGATCCCTGTGATCTTTGCAGATCTCTCTTAGCTCTTTCACTTTCCAGCTTGGAAGAAACTCTCAATCACCATCGAGTCAGGATATCTTGGAATTCTTCACTCTTTGACCTAGAAGAAGAGAAGTCTAAAACCTTAAAACCCATCAAGACTTTCTCATCCGAGATCGTATCCATACACTATCAAATTCACTACATTGCAAGTATCACAGATTTAACTAAATGAAAACAGACGAATAGGCTATAGACCGCGCTTATAAATGGCGCTGATGGTTTTACCTAGGTGGACTCTTTTCGTAGCTTCATTTTCTGGTTTTCCTGATGGTTTTATCCACAGTCCCAGCCTACTCCCTTTCTCTCCCTCATGTATGAGCAATGAACTGCTTGTTGATATGAATTACACTGATTTTTTGGGTTGGTTGGATGGAAATTTATTTTGCTACAGTTACAGTTATTTATCATAATTAATTGTGTAATTATTTATGCCACATTTTACCTTTAGTCTAATGTCCTACATGGGACTGACAGAGCCTTCAAATACTCAATTCTCTTCAGAGAAGTAATTAGAGAAACCATTAGGAAAGACCATTCTAGAAATCTGACTGGTCTAAAAGAATCCCAATAAACTCATGAAAAGACTGTCACTCTGGTCGTGCACCTCAAAATGTTTAGCTCCACAAATGAAGTGAGCTGCATTTGGGGGGTGCTTTCCACAAAGACTCCAATTGATCAGACCATGGTAAAATACAAAAATGGTGGTCAGCATAGACTAGACAAAACAACCTGGCAAATCTGCTTCATAAACCAACTATTGAAATAGCCATCTGAGGGTTCCTCTAGTGGAGGAAGCTCTAGCACTTACAAGAAGGTCTGTACTTACATTGGCTGTCTATTTTTTAGCTACCCCGTTAGAGGCCAGCATTATAAAGGTTCCAGAGCTCAGGCCAGGGATTAAATATCATCCCCTGTGCCTGAGATAGCAGATGTCTCCGGGCCCTGCAAGCAGCGAGGATATGCAGAATCTGATTTTGCTGAGGTGACATGTTTGATGGATCAACATCTTGCTGACTCCTAAACAGCATTATGATTAACCAATCAGACGAAGAACTAGTTTAGTAAGCATCAGTGCTGCTTCATTTTCTCCTCATTTTAGGGTTACTTCATGGTAAGGTTACAGGTTTAGGTGTAGGATTTAAAACACTAAATACATCTTTTTATAAAAATTTTTGTTCCAAGGCCAACAAAATATGCCACTGGAACACATCTAACTAACATCTAAAACTTCTAAGTGCCTTTATTTGTCATAAAATCACAATTATGTTTGCAAATGACAACACAAATACTATCATTCCCACTTTGTTCAAACATGCATTTTAAATGCATCTCCTGTAATCCACTTACTAGATTTCACCTAGACCCTCCCTACTTACTTTTCACACTTGTGAGAGTACTGAGGCAGTGTATAAATATGATTATGAAGAATGGAGCCATTTCACTATGAATGAGCAGGAAATGTAGTGAATTAAAAATGAAGATATTCATATAAAGTTTAAATTAATTTGCTTGCCATGATTCCCAAAACACATCCCCTATTCATGTGTTAGTTCAGTGACTCAAGACTGTGTTCTTTGTGGCTATTCAATACAATTGATCAAGCACGCGGTCTACACTATGAAAGCAGTTCTGTTGCATTTTGATAGTCTCTGGAAGTGGTCGAAAGTGGACAAACTCAAAAAACATTTCAGCATTATTTCACAACCTTCATACTTGAATCTTTGACTTTATGCCAGCATCCTTTAACAGAAAGGCTATGTAGACTATTCTTCTAACAGAAAGTAATGTCCTTGGTCACGAATGTTGTGTATTCAAGCCACTGCATTGAAACGGACCACATTCACAAAGCAGTCCTGTTAAAGCAGCATAGACTCACTTTGGACTCCTTTCTTTATATATTAAAATAGAGAGTATAGATGATATAGAGTAGAAATTATATAGATCAGGGTTCTCAAAGTGGGCCAGGGGTCCACAAAACACTTTTTGTGGGCACTTGAAAATGCAAAATGTGGATGGAATCATAAAATTCAAAACTGGTTGTATAAAAGCAGAATACAGATTAACAACAGTTTTTCCTTTGGAATCTATTCAGCTGATCTTCAGGTCTGGTGGATAGCACTTTTAGCATAGCATAGCAAAGACTATGAACTAATTAGACTAGTAGCATCGCATTAAAAATGGACCAAAGAGATATCTTTTCTATTTAAACTTACACTTTCTGTAGTTCTATGGTGTACTAAGACCATGAAACGTAAAAGCTGGATGTGCGGATAATAAAGAACTTATACTCCCATTCTAGCTCCCATCCCATGGCCGCAGTTGCAGTGATATCAACCAACTGTGTAGTGAACTCAAACCCAAATTAATTCTATTATTAAAAAAGGAAACGGAATAGTGATCTAAGCTACAACCAGCATTACAACATCAATGCAAGACTAAAACTGAACAAACTGAAGGCCTATACATACTTGAATGGAGCAATCAAAGAAACAGAGAACAGTATGAACTAATCAGGAGCTATAGAGCTGGGAAAAATCCCTGTACACACAAACGCAGTTATTTTAGATGAGCTGTTTCGCAGTTTGGCTTATTCGTCCAGCAGGTAAATTGCAACAGGTCACTGAAACCAAAACATTTTTGAAAACACCGGCCAGGGTGAGTATTTAAAAACCTCAATGCAGTGCTATTGTGTGAAACCAGAGTTTCGCTTTGATGTCAGAGAGTCTGTTCTGTTATCTCCACCTCACTGACACTTTTCCAGGTTTAATTGGCCAACAATGCTAAAAGACGCAGTTTTCATGTGAATGGAGATTTAAAAAAATAATAATTTAAGGAGAAACTAAAAAAATACCCAAAAAGGCCTAAGTCCAAAAACAAAACAAAGGCAGGCAGGTTGCAAAGAATGAACACTAGAGGCAGAAACGATACCTTTTATCCTTTTACACAAAGTTTTGATTAATAAAGCATGTTTTCTTTAACAAAATCAACAAATGCATTTAATATATTTATATATAACTTTTTATAACTACTGAGTAATACTATTGGGTAGGTTCAGGGTTGATTTGGGCACACGTAAGGCCTATTTTGGGCATATTTAAGGCATATTTTGATATTTAAGATATTTCCAACACGAAGAGCATTAACTTTAGAAACAGTTTGTAGATATTTAAATGCTACTAATTTTTCTTTAAAATCAAGTGCAAAACATGCAGTAAGACATGTAAACAGAAAAAGTGCACAGAGGTACATATTTTTATTTATCTAGATATACTCAATTATATACCGTAAGGACATGATCGCATGAACCTTCATTCCAAATAAAGTCCTGGCCTAATGGTTAGAGAGTCAGACTTGTAACCTACAGGTTGGAAGTCTCCTGGGCAGAAATTGTAGGTCGGGGGAGTAAATTGTGTACACACTGAGGTGACCCTCGACCAAAGTGACTGAACCCTCTGTGTGCCCTGAACATTGACTGCCCACTGCTCTACATATTCATTGATTACATATGCTTAATCGCTGTTATAATTATTATGAAAGGGTATTTAATTTTTTCTCCGCAGGCCCGGATGCAAGCCAATTTCAATACAATAGCTGCATGCATTAAAATAAACATCGTCTCATACACACCATAGCAACTGCATCATTCCTATCATTCTGTACCAAATTGTATAAGAGCGAAATGCGAGGCACTTGCGCAGCACGGTTGTAAGTGTGCCTCAACTACTATCATTTCAAAGCAGGGAACAAACGTAAAAACACTTCAAAGCATTTTGTTTTATATTCCAGACGCCGACTACAACCTCCATCGCTCATGCTTTCTCACCTTTAGTCACTCTCTCTTTTGTTTCATTCCCATTCTCAGCGTGGTTCCTTTTAAACATTACAATTAAGATATCGATTTACGCTCTGCCATTACGAACAAACCTCCAATACGCAGTCACGGTAAAAGCAAAAGGCAATCAGTAGCTCCATTGTTCAGTGCGGGTTTCAAACTGGCACCCAGCCTAACACTTCAGTATTTTTCCTCAAACTCACGTAATTTGAGGCAAGCTTCTCATAAGTTTCCCATTGATCTTCACTACCATATATCAGAACGCTGTGCTCCGAATGACGACCATGTGAATTTTGAAATCTCAAGGAATAAGGATTGGCTTCCAAAAATTATTTCAGGTCCTGACGCAAAACAAATGTGTACTGCATTGCGACAGCCTAAAGCTTGGGCTTAGACTTTATGTCATGGAAATTTCACCCATGCGAGGCACGATAGTATGCAGAAGACCTACCATTGTCACAGCAGAACAAAAAGTGGCTTTACATGCTCATTTATATGCTAGTTTGTTTTCCGTCTCATCCTTGCTCTTTCTCCATACATGTTTTTCAATATATCCTCTGGCCTTTCATCTCTGAGAGCCTCCTGTTGCCTGTTTGTGGCAGATTAGTAATGTTTCTCTGTCACACAGCAGAAGGAGAGACATGGTGTGAACGTGTGCCTCAGTCCTGGAGCAGCTAACACCCAGTAGGGTCTCTGAGCATGTTCACCCATTACATAAGCACAAACAACTCCAGTGGCTATAGATACAATATCACTGACTGCATCTTGGAACAAGTTATGGATAATAATAACTTTATTTACTTTTACTGCATCTGAAAGTCATCTTAGAAAGAAAACCTGATTTTATTGATTTAAAAGTGGCTTATTTAATGTAAATAAATCCAGATCCATTCCTGACTGAACTTGTATTAATTTAAACCACGATTAAGGTATGAAACCGATTTCATTATATAAAATATAAAAAAGAATTATAGCACTAGCTCATCTTTTCAAAAGTTGCAAAAGTCACGGTTGATGGTAAAAACTGTTGTTGCTTGCAGTAAATGTAAGTATCATGTTCAGTGTTAGCAACATTGCATCACTCCATAAAAATCCTGATTAAAAATACGTAAAGTAATGCATTATGTTACTTTGTCACTCACGCCAGTTTCATGATTTTTACAAGTTACACTTATTTTGATTATACCTTAGACATTCTTCTATCTACAACTTCATAAATACATACAAGTAATTCAACAAAGCAACTCAGAGTAGACTGTTAGGTAGGTTTAGTTAGTAGAATAGGCTTTATATACTTGTAAAGTTTCTCATAGTTTGTTTGAAATCTGATA
This sequence comes from Puntigrus tetrazona, assembly GCF_018831695.1. Lineage (NCBI taxonomy): Eukaryota > Metazoa > Chordata > Actinopteri > Cypriniformes > Cyprinidae > Puntigrus > Puntigrus tetrazona. Next base: position 270,861 of record NC_056700.1, read on the forward strand.
TTTTCTTTTTAATCTCTGTAAAAGAAATTTCCATTAGTTTATCACTTAAAAAATTATGTAACACATGTTACTTGTAAAGCTTCACCCTAACACACTGGCTTTCTATTAGTTATTAACTCTCACTCATGTGGTTGCTTTGAACACCTAAAAGAGCTGACTTCATATATCCACTAAAAAATAATCATAGAATAAGAAGTTATAAAGTAAAGTATTTCACAGTCACAAAAGTTTGGTCTTCAGTGTAACCCATTTAAAAAAAAAAAGTGGGTAGATGAATATGCAGAAACAATGCTAATGAAATTGAAAATGACTGAGTTGCCAAGATGACGGTGATAAATCTCTCTTATCAAGGTTACCTAATACTTTTTACCTCCTGCTGTCTCGGAGTGTGATATAATTGATCAATACTAGACTAGATCTATTGATCAAAATTGCGGAACTCAAAGATTCGCCGGACAGCCAAACACTCTCTTCAGCCCATATGTCTCTGTCAACAACCTACGGATGTTTGCTTCCAGATTCACTTGTAATTAAAAGGAGAGAATAATCATTAAGCCCTTCGTCGTTTCTTTTACTAAAAGTAACCGGGCAAATGGGGGTTAAGTGCAGGAACTCTTTTGTGAATTGCATTAATAAAATCAGTCTAATTGAGTTCTTCTGACAGTTACATGCATTAAAACTGGAAAATTTGTAACACTTTTATTTTAAGGACCAATTTAACTATTATAGTTAGTATAGTCGTTGTTAAGTTTAGGTATTAGGTAGATTAAGGAGGGAATATGTCGTGCAGAAGAGTGGCATTATAATCAGTACCAAACAGCCAATATGTTACTAATAATAGGGATTCTTAATAGCATCTGTTGATAGTGAGAATTACTCCCCTGCAAAGTGTTACTGAAAATTTCAAACATTTTCCCTCCAGGACAGTACAAAAAGGTAAAGTCGTCTTTGAATATCAGGTTGGAAGCGGGAAAATGAAGAGTTCAAGCAGTTGCCATTATTTTCCAAATTACACCATTGCAATCTGATTCCGCATTTTGTGCTGACCAAGAGTTCTGAACTGCGGAAAGCTCCAACTGAAATTTGCAGGACTTGCACCAAACTTGAAACTTGCTGATAATGTCTCAGAGACGATACCAGGACACGCTCAGATGTCAAACAAAGCCAGTAGAAGGCGGGGGCCTGCGACCTTTGCTGAAAAAGCGCGGACGGCTAACGCCCGGTCTGGTATGTGAGAAAGGAGACCAGAGGCTGTTTTGGATGTGAACGGAGGGAGGCTCACCAAAGCAAATAAATAGCAGTTTTTAGAGGATATCATTTAATGCAGCAAAAGCCTATCTGATAATCTTTTAGCATAAAAGACCAAACAGTAAATCGGAATTGAACATTTTTTCTTACAGTTTACACTTAAAATTGTACTTCAAGGAGAGGAACTTCACTGACTTTGCAATAAGTGGGACTAGCTTACGTAGTTCTCATTAATTCCCTTTGGTATCCTTAAATGGCAACTGAGCTGTTTAATTCTGACTGAAATTCAGTGACCTCAAGGCTGTAATATGATTGGTTATTAAAGCACAAGTGATCCAAATTGACCATTACGCTTTTTCCAATAGTAATACACCTACCAACATTAGGGATATCTGGTCCAAAACCCGAAGTGCATCAGCATTCAGGGCAGTATGAATGCTAACTTGAAAACAAAATTTCAGTAACCACAAAATTGCACACCAGGAAACGGGTGCTGTCGTGGTGCACCCATATTACTTGTTTAATCTTTTGAGCACAGATACATAGTTTTTCTTTACAACACGACATCGCCACTATATTTTTTATTACAGCATTTTATACATTTTCCGCAGATCTGAGTGAATGGATCATTTTGACAATGTTATTGCCTATACGCAAAACTCAAAAGTAAAATGTCGCGCAAATGTCGTGTCCAGTGGTTACAACATTGCCCGAAGAATCCGTGATGAGGCCTGGTAGGGTGTGGGAATGTTCTAAAGAAAGTCAAGAACGGGCTGCAGACAAGTATAGTTAATCATCCTCGGCAGGAGGAGTGGCAAAGCAGTAAGAGGCCATGCTTTGAGGGGTGACAGTGGTCGCACTCACTTTCCTTTCTGTTCATCTGCTGCTCACTCCATTCTGGCCTCAGGCCTGGTGCCACAGACCTGCTGAGTGACAAATTTTTAACAAAGACCACAATAGAAACAATTAGTCACCAGAGTAAGAAGAGATATAGATCATGGCTTGTGATAATGCCATTGAGGCTGGAGAAACATGGAGCAAAAAGCATCCACAGTAATACAACCCATTTTTTTTTCATGGCACTCAAAAGTTCTTTCCACGTTATACTACTGCAAGATATCTTCCAAGCCTATGCTCATTTACTTTATATAATAACAGATTCTTTTCTGACTTACTATCAACCGTGACTATATTACATCCTAGAGAAGTTCATTTCATTTTCCTGCGGTTTTCAAAGTGTTACCCAAACCAAAATTACAATTTTGTTATTAATCGCTGTTGAAACCGTGGAGGCTTTTTGATTGTCCCATTGACTTTGAGCAACGAACACGGTCTGGGCTCAGTAAAATATGAAAAAGACATTGTCAAAATAGTCCATCTGTCATCAGCGGTTCAATCTGTATTTTATAATGTGACGAGAATTTCTTGTACTCAAAGAAAATAAAATAACAACTTTATTTCATTCGTTCCTATGTGTCTCTCAATGTTTTGGAGAGTATCCACATGTCGTGCAACATGGATACATGTTTTCTATGTCTATTTACATTAAAATAAAAAGCACTGTATCCTCGCAGTATGGACGAGACAGTTTATGGTTATTGTTTTTGTGCACGAAAGTATTCTGATGCATCATAAAATACATATTGAACCACCGATGGCAGGTGGAGCATAGAGAGCCCTGGCGCCTTCTGTTTGCTTCAGTGACCAAACAATTCGGCTAACGAAAAGCGACCTTTTCATTTTCCGCTTGTTCAATGCGCTGAGGCTCGCTTATTGAACAGCCATTGTTTTGTCCTATGCTTTTAGGATTTATTTCACGAAGGCAATGCACAACGACATGGGGAAAAAGTTGTTTCGGTGGTTTTTTGTCTGCTGCGCACATGAAGATGGTATGACTCATGATTACTGGGGTAACGGTCCAGCGTCACGATGAGTGTTTACTGAGGGAGCCATTGAGAGGACAAGATAGACACAAGTGCTCATTGACTCAGAGAGGTGCACTGGTGCATCTGTGTCTGTCTGTGTACATACAGTGCATGAGGTGTGATTGGAAGCAGTGAGCTTCTTATGCAAAATGCACGATGCTTCTTAATATGATATGGCACGCGAGAACACATTCGTGAATATCACGGTCCCCATCTACGCCTTATTTGGCGCTACACCAAATACTTCAAAATATCTCTTGCAATCAAGAAGCAATCACAGGTTTCTAAAACATAAATGAGACAGCGTTTATTTGAGCTTAACTATCCTTTATTTAGCGACTGAATATAAAATAGACTCACCGACGCTTTCAAGTTTTGATGAGGTGCTGAGAACTTCATTGAGTCATTGATATTAGTATCACATGACAACGGGTGGATCTTGAGATGCTTTATCACCTGAATTGGTGCAATTGATTATTTCTCCTGCTGACTTATGGATAAAGAGAGACTTTAAAAGACTACTACTGTAGGATAAATAATTTATACCGATGACAGTTTTGGCTCGAATGATGCGTGGTCATTTCTTTTGGGCAATCAATTCCAATATCTGTTTTGCCAAAGCACTTGATCATTCAGTAATAGATGCCAGTTGATGATGATATTTGTTGTTCTTAGGTTGTAAAACTAAAAACCCAATGTTATTGATGGCAAGCCAAATGCTAATGTTGACCAGGATTTTCATTCTCATTCAAAATGTGTAAATGTCTGTCCAACATTAACCCTGACGTTATGTTGATGTGTTGTGGGGTAATGTGTGTGCACTTTAATAAAACTTCAAAAACACTAATATTGTAAATAATTGCTGGGCAATTTAAAATATATGTTTTCTATTTGAATGTACTGTATACTTTGAAAAACTGTACTTCAGCAGCCGTTACTTTAGTGTTACAAGAAATCATAGTATTTATTAAATATTACATACTATTTGCATTTATCGGGTTTTGATGTATCCGAATAAAACGCATGGTGAGAAAAAATACTGGCCTCACACACTGCATAAACAAAACTACTGTTTTATAAAATATTTAACACAAATATCTCAATGGTGAGTCCACAGTTCATCAATATCTTTAATCTTTTTTGGATATTAGGCCACATTGATCAGCTCCACTTTTGCATCTTCTAAAGATACAGCTCACGCGCGCACTTCTCTCACTCTTTTGTCTTTCTCACGATGTTTCCAACCCACCACCCACCCTGTGTGAGAAAGCAAGGCTGTAAAGCATCTTCACACATTTATGTTTGTGTTCCCAGTCTGTAACTTCTGCTTTCATTATAAACAAACAAAAAGTTAGTCCAGGTGACGTTTACGTCCATTCGGGGAATGATATAGAGTCTTCGGTGCAAAGTTAATTGACTTTCTGGAGCTGCAGGGTTGAATTTGTTTTTTGCTGGTCTTCCGCGAGCAGATTGCGCGTAAATCGTAGCGCGAGGCGCGCCGCTCGGTGCTGTCGAGACTGGGCGTCAGAGCGCGCGTGCGATCGCCACGGGCGTGCTGGGTGTTGCCATGGTGCTGGTGCTGGCATTGGCCTGGCATCCCGGTGCTGGTCAACGCGGCGGGATCCGACCTGGCGCCACGAGATTGCCCGGCGCGTGCCGCATGGTGTGCGATCCGTACGAAACAAAGTCTCCATCATCAGCACCGACAGACAACCGCCTGGTTCAGTCCCCACTAACTTTCATTCGCGGTGCGAAAAGGAGAGCAAGGGCGCTCGGGAAGGATCGGTCCGAGGGGTCAGCCTGGTCCGCTGGTCCACTCCGGACCCCCAGGTCCACCTGGGGTCATCAGGGAACTGGCCACCGTGATTGGCCTGTCCGCCCGGAGTCACCGGTGCTGGCGGCAGTGACGGCAGCAACTGCGCCCAAATCGCTTCTACGCGGGACTCAAAAACAAATACGAGGGCCATGAGGTGCTGAAGTTTCGACGATGTGGTCACTAACTCCGCAAATCACCAGACCCCACCAGCGGTAAATTCACCTGCCCATCCCAGGGATCTACTGCATCATGCGCATCGAGAGGAGGTGACGGACCAGCATGTGGCTGATCTGTGCAAGAATAACCAGGTAGCCTGCAACCTGCGCCGTCACAAGTTGGTTTACTTACCAATCAACTAGTCCATCTAATTTTTTATATTTTAAATATTCCAAATAAATGTATACAAATAATAATAAACGCATTTATTCATGTAATATTTCTAATAATGATTTATTGTATTTAATGTAAAAATATTTTTTAAAAAGGTTCATACGTTTTATTTATGCAACAATTCAGTCTGAATTAATATAGAATATCACACAAACGTGAAATATTGTAATTTACATTCATTCAACATTTAGTTTGAAATTGAAATCAGAAATATTTTATTTGAAAATGTCACTTCATGGAAAAACTAAATGCTGTCTCTTGCTTTCAGAAATACAGCTTGTGAAAATAAATATTTTAAGGTGCAATTATAACTTGATGTGCACGCATTTAATGGGATGAATTGAGTATTTCCTGCATCTAACACTCCAATAATTTTTCCTGCAGGTGCGCTTAGCGTACAGCGCAGGATGCAGAAATCAGAACTATGATTACGCCAGCAACAGCGCAGATTTTACACCTGGAGCCTGAGATGAGACCACATTAAACTAGACGGAGTAAAGCGCACGGAGGAAACAACAACAATACAGCACGCCAGGCTCATGTCTACGCATTAACGGGCCGTGGCACGGACCGTGACTTTCATTTCTGACATCAGCAACGCCATCAGAGCGAGGTCACAAAAAAAGCCAACTTTCGCTTTTGACAACTCATCGCCAAAAGGTACGGACTAAAAACAACCGAACTGAGCAGAATTAACTGAACGGGCTGCACATCTCAAGCATGAGAACACATCCTCCACACACAAATTAGTTTTTAGAAAATCACTGTGATTTAGAAAAACATCTTTACAGCGTGAATAACCTGATGATTGTAGCACGCTTATTGGGAGATTAATTGACGTGAGCAGAAAATCGCTTAATATCATTCCATATGTGCCCAGCCTTTACATGGACACATGGCTGATCAAAAGAGGCTGTTATGGCAGAGCACTCCGCCATTAGCACGGATGTATAGTTCAGACGAGCATTTTATGAGTCATTTCTCTGTCTGCGCACACACGTTGCGTCGATTCAAGCCGCAGTTCTGGTACACCGCTTTATAGCAAATGTTCTCATTTAAAATATGATCGCTGCCTGGTATATGAGTGTCATCAAAAATTGTGAATAAAATATATTGTATGATTTGCATGCGTATAAATTTGCCATAAAACTAAAAGCTCTGTATAGTGCAGTGCAGCAACAACTTAAAGCAACTATAAATATCCTAGTAATGTCATCATTTGTATTATCTAGTTATTTTTGTAAAGCACTAAACGCAGAAGTACGGACTGTGTAAAATAGTCCACATCTATACATTAAAAAGGAAGTCGGTTTTTCATGTTGAAGCACAGAAAAAATAAACGGGAAAGACTGACCGGCACAAGTTTCATCTTTTATAAGTAAGTTTTTTTTAAGTAATAACTTTATGTGTTAATAGAGCACCTGACAGTGTCGTTATTTTACTAGAGAAGCTACCGTGAGCGCCACTGCTCCTGAGAAAACCCATCTCTCTTCCCGCCTAGACGCATGCCTTCAAAGGGACTGTGAAGTGCGTGGAACATCAGGCTTGCCAAAGAACAAAATGTGTGTACAGTGCAGTCTTACTTTCAGGCATATGGTCAAACTCAATCAACTCAGACTGTATGTTCAAACTGGCTGAGATGTTTGCAGCTACACAATATCGAAAAGAAAATCTGCATCCGGCTTATTAGACGCGCATTTAGCCACTCATTAGTAAGTAACGAGTCGCCTACTTTCCACGACTCAGAGCCATGTTTTTATTTTACCCACTTTTTTGTGGCAAGAGAACTTTTGACTGCTGAGACTGGTCAATATTTGACTTGAATATTCTGCTATGTTAAACTTCACGCAGTGACCACGGGTCTCAAAGGTTTTTTTTCTCGCATTAATGGTTCCAATGTGCATGAAACCATTCCACCGCAAGACAAAAGATTCTAAAATATTCTTCACGCTAAAAATAGTTCTTTAAAAACTGTCTACTGAAAGGTTCTTTTGGGAACTCACAATGGCCAAAACCCCTTACACCCTCGTTTAAATTATAATTCTCTTTTTAATATTTTTAACAGTGCATTTGAATTAACGCTAAACGGTAAAGATTTACACTAAAATTAACAGTTCAGTTAATTTAGTTGTTAATAGTTCCTAAATAATAAAAATCAGGAAATCAATTTTTGGTATGTTAACTTTAAAGAATGAAATCGATTTTTAAGGCAGCAGGTTTATTTAAATGTCAGCCATTGTTTAGGGAAGTTCTCGATCAGTATTTTATTTACCTGGTTCTGAGTGATGCTCGGGACAGCATTTTGGGAACAATATTCTTCAGGATGTGGGAGAAGCCATGACCGCCAGACGGTCAGTCGGTGCTTGTGTGGATATCATGAAGGCGAGGATTCTGTCTTCATAACCTTCTCTGATCAGGAAAGCTGGTTAGTGCAACGACAAAGTACTCTCAACGCAATCTGTTGACACTTTATATAAAATGGAAAGTCTCATTAAATATCAGCATTAATCAGACTGGCATGTATATACTATATAATTGTATACTGATGATTCATCCATTGAGAAACAGAGGCAGATGTTTATGACCCATTTAGTGTGTAAATGTATTGGCTTCTGGGTTCTATCTACAGATACTTACGTCCGAACTCTGGCTGTCGCTGGGCATGTCAACATCAGCGTTGAACTGCAATTCAGCACCCGTACAAAAGGTCATATTCGCTAGCTCCCCATCTTTGCAAACTCCAGCAATTCGTAGATCATATGCTCCTAAGTGAGAGAGACCACATTAGCGTTATGCACTTTTAGACACAATGGTTTTTTTATTAAAACCGAAAGAGTTGTTACATGACCATAGTAGTAGTATGTTTATCGCTCTGTATTTAGCTTTTTACCTCAAGACATCAAATTTGTGAGTATCATGATGAACATTTGAAAGCCTTATGTTGATTTTTTCCATCTCTCTACCTGTCAAGATGAGACATGACTGTTTTGGAGATATCTCCACCTGCTTCTTGCAGAATGCGGGATGGCCTCCCGGGAGCCGCTCTTTGTGTGTCAGCCCCGGTGGATGATAACCGGCAGCCGAGCTGAGTCTGAGCATGGAGCGAGTGGCTCGCAGTACCTTCTTTCTCGCTCTCTGTGATTGGCCAGCTTGTACGCAATCTCTCCAATCACACCACAGCGGATATCTGTACTCCATCTGCACCGTGGGCCACCTCATTGACAATGATATTAGTCAGCTTGAGGAAAAAAAAGAAAAATGAGAACAAATCATTTGTTCATTAACAATTTCACAACGTGATATTACTATGTCGTCGAAAGTTTATAGCAACTTATTTGTTTTTATTATTTTAAAGGTCATTCTCTGAAGTTCACAAAGGCAGCATTTATAAAAACTACAGAAAGAAACTCTAATATTGTTCAAATATATTACTGTTAGAAAATTATGCCATATTTAACTTATCCTCAAGCCATCCTAGGTTTATATGATTTTTTCTTCTTTCAGACAAACACAGTCTGAGTTTTATCCTGGATCTTCCGAAAAACAGCACGTGCTGGTGGATGGTGGCCATGGATTTTGAGGCTCCACAAATCGGATAGATCCACAATTACTGTTTTGGAAAACTAAACTATAAGCCTCCGTTTACTACATGAAGCGGACTGGATGGGTTTTTTGTAATATTAATAGTTTTTAAATTATAAGTCAGCCAAGAAGCCAGAAGACGATATGGACATGGTGGGGTGAGTAAAAATATGGTGTAATTTTCATTTTTGGGTGATCTATTCCTTTAAACTAGTGGTTCTCAACTCGAGGCTCATCGCCTGCACAATAGCTTATGTCTCTCTTATTTTAACACACCTTGATTCAGATAATTAGCTAGTTAGGAGAGAGATCCATTAACTGAGTGTGCTCAGATAAGAGAGACATACAAGATGTGCAAAGACGTGGGATGGAGTTGAGTGGACTGGAGCTGATAATCACTGCCTTAGACCTGAACTTAATACCTAAATTTAACAACTACCTTACAAATTATAGAATGTAAGTAGCTGCTTAAAAATGTCTGTAGAAAACCAAGAAAAACTACCATTCCAAAAGTATGAGGAAAGATAACTGAAAATATATTTTTAAATATATTAAATATATTTTTTATTTAACAATAATGCATTAAACTGTTTAAAGTGACAGTAAAACTATTTATAATGCTTCTAATGATTCTATGATTTAAAAAAATGTCCATCTCAGGAATAAATTACATTTAAAACAGAAAAATGGTTTTAAATTGTAACAATATTACAATATTAGATTGTAAATAAAATGACTGTTTTACTGTATTTAATATATGCAAGCCCAGGTAAGCATAAGAGACCTCTTTCAAAAAATAAATAAATAATAAAAAGAGGCTAAAAGTGTAGTTACAACACATTACACACACACACACACACACACACACACCTTCTCAACGGTCATTTTTCTGGTCTCATCGGAGTGGGTCACGCCCACATAGTACCCCGCTCCAGCTACGGAAGTATGCACACCCCGTCTTTGGCCAGCTGCCGCAGAATGGGCACAGATTTCGTGATGCCTGTGGTGGTGTTCTCCACTATGGATCCTCCTCCCGCTTTACGTGTAACACAACAGCTCTTCCTTCACCGCTCGACCCTCTTGATTCAACAGCAGGTTCTCGCGGTGGCTGTATGGATTCTGCTGCAACCAGTGAAGATGCTTCATCTCAATAGGAGCTGCAAGGCCTCGTCCTCCAGGTGCTGGGGGAACATGGCTGCACTCGAACGTCATCGTAAGGTGTTCGTGGGTCATGGTGCGCCCAGCTGATCGTGGCTCCAGCAGACCCAGCACCGTCTGCACCTTTACCGCTCTGTCCAGGCATGGTTCTGCAATCCTGTCCAATAAATAAATACAGCGATGAAAATGCAAAGGTTGCTAAGCACTGTTTATGTTGCACCGACAACGCAGATTTATGCAGTATGAGATATTATTGTAATCCTTGCACACACACCGTTTAAGAATAATAGACTTAAATGTTTTATTTCTACCAAGAAAGAGATAACTGCATGCTTGGCTTTTGTGTAAGATTGTAGGTTGATGTACAAATGACTCATCTTGGCTGTCTCATAAGAAATGTAATGAGTTAGCAACGCCTTGGTGGTTCGGACTTGCTCTTATTAAACAATACAGACTGCATTTATTGCAGTCCATCGAGTTTCAACTACAAAATACATAAAAAATCACTTCCGATGCATGCGATACGTGAAACCAAATGCATACATGCACGTGCTGTCGAGATTATTAACAGTATAACCTTATTAACAACAAGCGTGTATGAGTATATTAGACAGAACTACGGCACAGACTGAGACTTCCTCAATAACAATCGGTTAAAAAGTTCTCACGACAGGCGATAAGCATGCATTGTCACTAGCTGTTATTTTTAAATCGCACAACGTGACGCAGTTAGTGATTCATAAGAAACAATAAAGCATAGAGTGACAAACAAGACCTGCAAGCAAGTTCAATTTCCAGTTTGCAGAACTGACAGTCGAAACAACAAAGTCTCGCGATTTTATAAGTATATCGCGAGACTTGCTATTAATGCCACTACCTTTGCAGTTAAACACGGCGTTCAAAGCGAAATTATACATTTATTATTAAAATAAGAAACAATCAAGTGATTTAGAATGAATGCAGTACCTCTACTTCGAAGAAGTGGGTGATTTTAGACAAGTTCGCCTGTTTTTAAACTTCGAGTCGCTTTTGCCACGCCCCTCTCTGTTCACTGACGTCTATGAGAGGTGTACTTTATTATATAAGGGCTCTTTGTGGAAACCGGGATACGGAAAATACATCCTCACTCAAGTGAGTGCCCTAAGCAAATAAAGCCTGTTATTATGAAACAGAACATTTGGAAACTATTTATCACCAGAAAGCCTAAAATCCAGAACTATTTTTGTGATAGGTTATAGCCTATGTAATGTTTAAACAATAATCGCCGTGTTCCCATGTTGGAAAATCAGCTTTAGCTACGAGTATGTCGGATTAAACGCTTTCCCAGGCATGTTTAATTATTATTCATTTAATTTAGGCTAGCTATTTATTGAATTAATTTACTGTCTTTGTGCCTTGCTGTTATTTTTACAGCCTAATGAAAGCTGCCAGATTTACATGAGGGATGGTAAATTTTATCCTTTGCTATTAGAGTCACCTCAACTGATAATACTTTTTGAGAAAGCAATTTGTATGCAACAAAGTGCTTCGCATAAGCTCGATCTAACCATTGATCCATGATTTTAAAGTGGCATGTTGAGCTGTGATACATTTTCCCTGCACAAGTCTGATCTAACTAATAGTGACAGGTCCTGGGGAGTTATCTGACCAGGGATTCGTGTACAAAATTAGTCCTGAGAGAGAGCAGGGAAGACTATTAAGTGTCAACCCACTGCAAATTGCCAAACAGCTGTGAGCTTCTCATGTCAGATTCAATTCATCCTCTGCAAAATATAAAAGCCTGCACTCACTGTTTGTAAAGACAGCTATTTAGTAGAATCAGTAATCAGATTTTTCCTAATCTTGATTTGGCTTGTTATTAGTCCTGTTCAGCTTTTTTCCCTTATATCTTTTATAATCCATTAGCAGGACAGCAATTTTGATGAGATGACCTCCACAGACACTGTTGTCAATATTGTTTCTGACAGTGCAGCCACAGAAAATAATAGGAAAAGCCCATTAGAGATCATTATACTTTCCATTAGAGCTTTCAAGGGTATGAAAGATCCTAATGAGACTTTCAATGGTCTTTTGTGATGTTATACCTTTATTCCATATAGACATATGGAATAAAGGTATAACGCTCATTAGAGTTTTCAAGGGTATAGTATAATTTGAAGATGCGTGTCGGCTAACTAACGCACCCACATGAGTCAATGGCCCTTGTGATGTGAATAAATTCACAGAACAATCCAGATATGTTTTATGATGTTTTTATGTATTCATCCTCTAAAATATTTCCTCTTGGCAGAATTGCAGGGATGCTGGAGACAGTCCCAGTACCTGGAAAACACCGCAGACAGAATACAAGTCAGTCACACTCAATCATACATGTCTGTTACTGTCAATTGATTTCAGTATTTTTGAGAGGCGAGGCGAGGATCTATTAACATCAAACACAATCATTTACAGCTAGCATGCAAACCAACACTACGTTAGGGAGCATTTACTACGGGCCTGACACGCAATATATAGTGTTTTCATGGTTCAGAGTAGACCGTAGTCTGTAAAAAAGTTGGAAAAAGCATATCCACTAAACATTCTCAATATGGCCACTGATCATTTAAAGGCTGAATCTGCACAGTAGTAGTCTATGCCCTTTTATAGCATCAGATAACTAGCTAAAAGCAAGACTTAAAGCAATAGTTCACCCAAAAATGAAAATTTCTTCATATTCTACTGCCCCCAAGTCATCCTATATGACTTTCTTCGCTCAGGCAAAGTCTTTTTTTAAATTCTGGCTCTTTCCAAGCTTGTTACAGTATACACCGGTGGAGTAAAATATAGGTCGTTTTTAATTTTTGGGTCCACTATTTTTTAAATAGAAAAAAATGTAACACTTAAATTTTAGGTTGTTTGTGGTACACTTGGTCATTTTGTTCCCATAGGCATAAACTGTGCAAAACTGTTATATTTTAGAAATGTCGTCTATAAAAACCTAGTGTAAATTTACTGTGTTTCCATTAACAGAAACCTCACTTTTTCCTCTTGCAATAAATCTTAGTGATGAATGTTGGTAAGCTTTACATATATTCCATCCACCGCCTAACCATAATATTTAACTTTTTTTAATTTGCACCAAAAATGGCTTATACGATCATTAAAACATAATGCTTTCACAAATAGTTTCCATTAGGCATCATTTTAATTCATTTCGTGTAATCTGAAGGGTATGAAAACGCTGCTATTGACATCTGTACACCTAAAAAAATGCAAAGGGAAAACTTTACCTTTTTTAGTACATTGCTGTCAGGTAAACATACCCTATAGGCAACAATTAACAAAAAGCTAAACCGAACAGTGTTTATAAATACACAGAGTTAAAGGAACACTCCCACTTTTTTTTTTTTTTTTGAAAATAGGCTCATTCTCCAACTCCCCCAGGCTAAATAAGTTGAGTTTTACCGTTTTTGAGGGTCTGGCTGTTCACAAGTTGTACTGACATGAACGTCAGGTCATATTGATGAGTGAGAAACTTTCCGAGTTATAGGCGTGACTTGTTAAATGTCTTGTAGAATTGCCATCCTGCTTTGACCAAAGTGATTTGAATCTAGCAATTATGACTTCCCAGCTCATAAATACGCACTTCCAGGAGGACTTAAATGCAGTCATCGGAAACCAAGGAAACCAAACAGGAGCTAAACACAGGGACATATCCAGCAATGTCGCATAGTATCAGCGTGGCATCAAATTATTTTAGTATTAACTGAACACTTTATTTTGATAGCATAACAATCAAAATAAAGTGTTTAATTAATAATAAATAATATCTATAATATTCATATATAGTACTATAAGCATCTTAACAACTACTTAATTTAGACTGTCTGCTTAATATATGCTAACATTATTTTTATGTTCCCAAACAAACATCAACTCAACTTATAAACGCCAACTTATTCGACTTATCCAAACCTAACAGTTTACTAATACTCTAAGGATAGTTAGTGGTTACTTACAGTTAGTAGAATGCCTAAAGTGGACTATAAAAATAAAGTGCAGGCTAACATTTTAATTGAATGCATATACAGTTAACACAGAGCAATCAAGCTTAAATGGCACTTAAATGAGACAGAGTTGATTCATTGAGCAAAACTTTGTTATTTAAAACCTAGGTAAAAAAAGAAAAGAAAAAGCGTTGACTCTTTGTACATCTCTTAAAGCTCCGCTAAAACTCCAATTTACATGCAGATAAGTCATCTCTTTGATGCCTGTTTATATTTTCTGACCGACTTCTATATCTCACCTGAACAAATAAATCATTTGATTGGTGGATAAAGTTTATCTTGACACATCTGTGGAAGCATCAGGCAGAAGATTATTCAAAGCTGACACGCTTCTGCAGCCTTGGGTGTGAATTAGTTCAGCATAATCTCTCTATTCTGCTTGATAGACTTGTGACCCATCACAGTTTATGCAAATCAGAGATTCTTTTGGCGCAAGAATGAGAGATTCATATCGCGCGCCATGCTCTCTTGAAAAAACGCATGTGAAGCTCTGAGAGACGACTTCAGTTTGTGCTGTGCCAGAAATGCTGTTTATACAGTCAGGCAGAAGCCTTCTGCAATGCGTTAGTGAGAGAAGCAGGCCGGAAAAATGTTTTTTGGGGAGCTTTTCTGCCACTAGCAAACCTGAATGTAAGTATTCATTTTAGCATGTTTGTTCTACACATGTTAGCCTGTACATGAATGAAAGCAGACACAGTAATCGCTTTTATGTTGGTAAAAACTATGTTCTGTTTTTAAGGTTCAGAATATATATATATATATGACGGAGGGTATATATATATATATATATATATATATATATATATATATATATATATGAATGGTGTGTAATGTGAAACAGACATCTGTTTAAATGCTACACCTCAGCTGACTGAAACTAGGATACTGTCCGCTGTCGAGTTGAAACACGTTGGCTGAAAATGTTCCATCTAGGATGTCAATGAGAGAACTCCTATTTCTGAAGTTGTTTGCATTACATCACTTGCTCACCAGTGCATCCCCTGTAGTGAATGGGTGCCAGCCAGAATGTGAGACCAAACAGATCATAAAAACATCACAACACCCACGAGGACACCAGTAATCCACAATGATCCAGTCCACAAAAGTTGTCATGTTTGTTAAGAAGAATCCATCATTAAGGTGTTTTTTTGTGTGCAAATGCTACAAAATACTATATGACGGGGAGCCTTTTATAATATATATATATATATATATATATATAGTCGACTTACCTAAACACATAAATGATAAAAACTTTGTTATAAATTTGAATTTGTTAGCAGTCATATCATTGTATTGATTACTAAGTATGCAAAAACTATGAAATATTTTCTGATATAGACCTAGGGAAATGTTATCACAACTAAAATAAAAACTTTAAATCAAATAAAATAAAAGCATAAAAATAAATAAATAAAAGTATAAAACGCCCAACTTTTTTTTTTTACCCGCATAATGTTTTATGTTACAGGATAACAAAAACAGTGTAATTAACATTTTTTTATTAGAGTTTATTTTTAATAGAGATATTATTATTGATTGTTATGCAGTTTTCTTAAAAGATGAAAATCAGAAGAACACTTAATTCTTTAACGTGGATATCTATGTTTTGAAGGGCGATTATTCCTTTGTAAGCAAAGATGATGTTGTCCATTAAGGATTCTAAGTTTCACTATATTCTTTATACAGTTTGCTTCTATACTTCTATACTAATATAAAAATATTGTTGAATATTTCTATTAGCGCTATTTTGATGGTCCCTTAGGTGACAATAAGTAACTTTCGAACACCTATGTCAACTAACTAGTGTTAGTAGAGTATTAGTAGACTGGTAGGGTTAGGGTTAGAATAAGTTGACACCTTCTTAAAAAAGTTAGCTATAGTCAGTAGAATGTCTGTTTGTAGATCATCACAATGCAGTGTTGGCAAATTATAATCTACTTATACTATGATGAAAGTTAGTTGTCAGGTGCAAAGTTACTTATTGTCAACCAAATGTTCCTAAGGGACAAATATGAAGCTGTTTTTTGCAACATAATCCACAATGATCCAGTTCATAAAAAGCTGCAGAATGTTAAAAAAAAATAAAAACATCACATTAAGTTTTTTTAATGCAAATGCTACAAAAAACCTTTTTATTATATATATATATATATATATATATATATATATATATATATATATATATATATATATATATATATATATATATATACACACATTTAAATCATGCCTAAATCAGCCTAAATTATACATGACTCTGGAAATTGTTGTCATATCATTGCATTGGTTACTAAATATGCAAAAACTATGAAATATTTTGATATGGAGCTAGGGAAATGTTATCACAGCTAAAATAAAATACTTTAAATTCAATTAAATAAAAGCATTAAAATAAATAAAGGTATAAAAACCTATTTCTTATTCCAGTTGATGTTCATTTTATTATTAAAGTTCATTATGTTTTAATGTTCATTATGTTCATTATCATTTTTATTAAGTTTGTTGTTAATAGAAATGTTATTATTACTGATTGATGATTTATTATTGTAATAATAATAATAATAATGAAAATTAGTTACTTATTGTCAACCGAACGTTCATAACGGACCAGCAAAATAAAGTGTTACCGCAAAATAAATCAGTATTGCATGAGCAAACAATTTATAATGGCTAAACAAAATAGTCATCTTTGCTGAGAAAAACAGAAAATGCTTATTTTCTCTTTTTAATTAAATTTTTTTTTTTTGCAGCGTAATGGTGCAAGGCCTTTTGTCGTAGACAAAGTCATAGTAGCGAGAATGTCTGTTAGCAGACCCTCATAATGCTATAACGAAAAAATTATAAATACTTAAAGAAAATGCAATCGTTATCTATACGCACATACTGTAGTGCGTTCGCTTGACGCTATCAGCCAACCAGTTAATGCTTAACCTTTAGCGGCCTTATAACTCTCGACACGGGCGTGAATGAACTTTCTCACTAGAACGAACACGAGAGAGAGGGAACGGGTTTCGCTCGCCGATACAGAAAGCACCGATGGGTTTGCATGAGAGCGGCTCATCTGCATTAGGGCCCTCATTAGTGCTGCTGGTGCGATAACTCACTCTGCTGTGCTGCGGAGGCAAAGCTGAGTGACAGCAAAGAAGTATGAAAAAGAACCGAAAGCACCTCATTTCGCCGTCGCGATCTCCCAGCAAGACCTCCGACTAATTTATGGAGAGCCCTGCTCTCAGTGTGGGCCCGTGGCTTTGAAGGAGAGGGATGAGAAATGGCGCTATGCCTCTCAATTTCAAACCTCAGAAGAATGAAACACCCACTGGGTCGATGACAGATGTTAACATCTCGAGTCTTCGGAGAGAGATAAATGCCAATGACTTGTTTTATTCTTTTGATCAAATATAAAGTCAAAACAGAAAAACGCGTGGCCTCGGGGAGAGCTGCGGTTCAGTTAACTTCTTCGTAGCTCTTCTGTTGATTTTTTTTTTTTTCTCCGTTGTTTGTCCTGGAAGGCATTCCGCTGGACAAACCGTGGTGCGAACGCTGAAAACGACAAAATGAAGTGCAAGCAAATGTTTTGAAAGGAGCTTAAATGGATAGTTTAATCTCGTGTTGTTCCGAAGTGATTTTCTTGCACGTAAAAGGCATTTGGGCCTGTTGGATGAAAAAGCAAAAACAAAACACTGGCCGTTTCTCAAAGTATTATTTTCCACAGAAGAAAGACGCTGTGGAGATCTGCACCAACGTTAGGTTGAGTAAATAATAACATTTTTGGAAGATTTATGCCTTTGTCCATAAATCAGCGTATTAGAATGATTTCTGAAGGACGGTGTGAACCTGAAAAAAGTGACGGTGCTGAAACTTTTACAGTTTTGCTGTAAAAATGAATGCATTTTCAAAATATATAAAACCGTTATTTCAAACTGTAATAATATTTTATACTATTACTACATTTTTTGCAGGCTATTAATCAAATAAGTGCATATTTGGTGACCATGAGATGTCTTTCAAAACATTGCAATATCTAACCAACCTAATATTTTACTGGTAGTGCATATTTATGCATAATATTCTCAAAACTCCCAGTTTGATCCCGAGGGTCAGAGTTGAGAACCCCCTGATGTTGATATTGTATGATATATCGTAAATGTTAATACAGGGTTTTACTAAAGTTATGCTATGATACTGCGAACTGCTTACACAAATACTAAACATTAAAATTAAAATGAATTCTGTCGCCGCTATCTCAGGTTCCGAGAGGCTCGGTTTCAAATTCCGTTTTGATCCCATCGAATAGCTGATTTTTTTGATTCATTGATCGTTTTCTCCAAATTGTGAAATCTCTCGCACGTGCAGCTCTAGCTGGGGATGGATTTTGACATTCCTGCAACAAAAGCTTTCATCTAGCACCCACTTATGAAAAGCGTGTACAATTTTTAGCCTATCTCAGGCTCAGTTTCAAATTCCATTTTGATCCCATCAAATAGCTGATTTTTTTTTTTTTCCCCCTTCCAAAATTGTGAAACCTCTCGCATGCAAACTCTAGCCGGGGATGGGTTTTGACATTTCTGCAACAAAAAGCTTTCATCCAGCACCCATTTTTGAAAAGCATGTACAATTGTTATCTGGGGCTCAATTTCTCAAATCTCTGTCATGGAGGATTGTGACTCTCAAATTTGCGGAAAGGCTCTGGGCGAATCCAGAGTTGCTCCACGTTTAACCGTTCCAGCGTCATGAACGAAAAGGGCTGGAACGAATGCTCAGTAAACTGCTTCTGACATGTGTTCTTATATTAAAATATTTTACTTTTGTGGCGTGCAAAGAAGCGATGTCTTTCTTCATTGAATCACCACCGCTGAAAACAGGTGAAATGATCAAATAAGCATGAAAATAAAAAAAAGGGGCATTTAAATGCATCAAAGTGGCGTATTTATTCTGGTTTTATTCATTTTTAATACCAATCGTGATTGAGCATGCAGTGAAAAATTGGACAGAAAATAATAGAATGGTGCCATCTACTGGTTTTACTCTGTTACTATATAAATACATTTTTATTAACAGTGGGGTTTTTTGAGATAATTTACTGATCTGTTATGAATGTGTGATCCTATTAGGCTTTTATAAAATTATATTGCAAATAAGCATGTTTTAAGATTTTTAGGATGTTTTAATAAGTTTAAACAGGTGTTCATTTTTTTGTTTTTGTACTGTGGTGCAGCAGTCAAGACATCAGCCTGATTTTCTAGCGGTTTTGATGACTTTAAATGAATTTATTTATTTCAAGAGAGGATCTCAATCGCTACAAACACATTTTCAAGTAAAAGTTTGTTTTATAAATAGGTTAATAACTATAAACAAAATAAATGTTTCTGATTTCGGCAACATATTGTGCATTCGAGGGCAGTTATATCCACTTATCTTGAAACTAACTGATTAAAAATAACCACAAAAATGGTTTCGTTCTGAGAAAAGGTCCACCATGCAGTAGGTTTAAATTGGTGCAGATTAACTAAAACTGTGCCAAAAACATCTATTTCAAATAAACGCTGTTCTTCAAACTTCCGAATCATTAAACGATCCTGTAGAAAAAACAACAGATTTTTGCACTTCATTATGTAGCACAGCAATTTTCAACTGTGATAATAATAAGGTTTCTTGATTGTCAGATCATATGACACTCAAGACTGGAGTGCTGAAAATACTGCATTGCCGTCACAAGAAAGAAGAATATATTCAAATAAAAAAAACATTTTTTAAACCATACTTTGATCAAATGTTAAGTCTACATTCGCTAAAATAAAAAGTGGCAACTAATACATTTTTATTTATTATTATTATTATTATTATTAATATTATTGATGTATGTTTTTTATATATTATATATTATTTTATATATATATATATTTATTTTTTTTAAAAATTTAATAATAAAGAATTTAGAAAAATACACTTATTTGGTGGTGCAACATGAGATATCATTCTACAGTAGGAGGTAGTTATATAATTATATATTTTGTAATGTAATGAGCAAATCTGTGCAGATATTACAGTGCATTAAAATAATAATAATAATAAAGGCAGTGTATCTGCATGTTGGAATGATTAAAAATCCAAACCCAAAGTATATATATATATATATATCAACTACTTTCCAAACTCTTTTGAAAGAAATTAATGCTTACTGTATATTCACCAAGGATACATTTAATAAAAAATAAATAAATAAATAAAAATAATAATAATATTAGAAAGATTTCTGAAGGACCATGGCACACTGAAAGAGTTATGCTACCGAAAATTCAGTTTTGCCATCAGAAATAAATAATAAAAATAAAAATAAATTGTTATTTTAAATCAAGATAATCGATTCTTTCACGCATTACAAATATACCTTCCTCGGGATCTTACCGGACCATTAAGTTTCCCCCTTTACAACATAAAGCTGTGATATTACAGAGGCAATATTTTCATGAGCCAGCAAAATTATGTAATATATAACTGTTTTATTATATCATCCAAACAACCTTTCATGAATCTCAGGGATAAATTACATGTTAATGTCTTATGGTTGCCTGGTACATTTTGTTAACTTCATTAGAGTTCACAAGAATGATTCACACGCCACATCCGATAATAGATAATATCTTATTATTGATGTACTGCATAATGTGCCTTTCATATCCGTAATAAAGACACTACATGAGATATATATATACAGCATGTTCAGATACACATCCAATACTCAGTGACCTCAACGGGGCATATTTTCCAGATATTCTTGTTTATAATGAAAACCACAGTTCACGCATGGAAATTCATGTGCACTTCTCGTGATTGTGCAACTGGAAGGCTGATGCCGATGGCATGGCGAGAAACACCGCGGTCCATTAAAGATCAGTTCGTAAAACAAAGGATAAAACAAGGCATATGACAATATACATCACTCCACCGCCAAGAAACACTCAAAAGGAATATCAAACGGCAACATCTGACGTGTTTAGTGGTGGATACACTCTGAGAATGATCATGCTAACAAATAGTTTGACATGGAAAGCGAAATAAGCAGTGAAGCTAGTTCTGATCGCGTATACAGTATCTTAGTTCCCTTTAGCTATTTTACCCCGTAACTGTGCCTGAAACGAGTAAACCAACTTAAAAGAGTAACCGAGCCACTCGAGCTTGGACTTTGTCAAGTAAACCTTGGTTGTTTGCAAGGCAGCGCTGTAATGAAACTTGACTAATAAATCACAGCATCAAGCGTCTGTTGTGTCCTAAAATTCCCCATCTACGGCAATGTCTCTCGTGATCACATCTGGGATACTCTTTTTCATTTCATATAAACACAGACGGTACCATCTTGCATCTCAGTTATCGGCTATAGCGAAAATGACCTCGGGGATTTCAGTGTTAATGCTACTGCAGCATTATCGCAGTGTTTGACTTTTTACTAGGCCGATTTTGATTTTAATTGTTCGTTATAATCACTTGTTTCTTTGCTAAAGGATAATAGAATCTTTGTCTTTGTTTTTATATGTATTTGTCAACTTTCTGCATTGGTATGTATCCTGATCGGTCTGCTTTTAGCATCTATTTTATATTTTATACCTCAGTTTAGATACAAGGCATACTTTCTTAAAAAATTTTTTTTACTTGCTATGAAAGCTAGAACTGCAATAGTTTGTACAATTTACACTGGGAAATTTGGACACATATTTTCCATGTTTTTAACTGCTTTTAACCGTGTTTTTACTTTTTGATTTGTGTCAAATTAAATATGGACGCATTAGTGTTAAGCTGAATGTATACCTTTATTGTATTAAAAATAAAATGAAACATAATTTTTGTGACAAAGATCAGAACGCCTATTATGATGTTGTATGTTTTGATGTGCGCTCTTGCATTACTCTAATACTTTTCCTGCATAATTTCTAACAAAAACAGTGATCAAATGTCTAATTAGAAGTCTTAAACCTTTCCGGCACTATATAGATATATAATTAAATTACGATAATATTGTAGTAATATAGAAGTAAACTTCTACCAGTGGGACGGTAACAGTTAAGTAAACAGTTAAATGTTTTTTTATAAATCCTAGTGTTTGATATTAATTATTCATTTCAATTATATATATATATATATATATATATATATATATATATATATATATATATATATATATATATATAAATGTATTATATTTAATTTTTTCTGTTTACACCTGATTCCTTCTTGTTTTTAATAATGATGTTTAGGAATTTTATTGAAGGCAATTAAGGTCAATTTGACTCATGAGCACAACACAATGTTTAAAATCATCGGACATTAAAAATGTTTCTCTAGTGAATTGTGAAGTAAAGTAGCAGAGACACTGAACAAAGATGAAACTTACTAGTGTGCACGTGTTGAACAAATGTGTCACGCACAGCACTGAATAAAACAAGGCAATGCAGTTTTCATGTCAATACTGGCTTTACACTAAAAAGTCTATCTTATAATATTTGTTGGTTCTAGAACACGCTCAACAGATGCACGAGATCTTTACCACAATTCACTTGCTGCCTTGCAAGCACAAGTATTTTGTCAAGGAACCTCAAATATTGCCTAGACATTTGCATTGAAAACTGTGCTAACATGAGTGTTTTGATATATAACTAACATTTTCACGTTATTTTTTTAAGGTTCGTAATCTGATTCTCAAAAAAGGTCCGTTAGGTATTTCTGCTAAACGGCATTTCTGCGTTTAATAAATTCCCTACGAATTGATTGGAAGCACGTGACCAAAAAGCTAAGGTTTTGTGCTGCGGGACACTTTGGAGTCGCAGCAGCACAGAACGTGGACATACACTCGTTTTTAATTAAACATTTAAACAGTCAGCGGCACTTCAGATCTTACTGCAAGTCTCTGTCAGTCAGTAGTGCATCAAAAGAACAGTGATAAGCAAAGGAATTTAAGGAAAGGGGTCACATTCACACAGGCACATGTACACTAACACACAGAAAAATAAACTCAATATGTGATTAAGGCATTCGACGAAATATTGCATGTAGCCCCGATGTTATATGTCAAGGTCCTTCTGATTTCCAAGCAGATAGATCCCATGTACTCTGCAGATGAATGCAGCCAAATAGAACTCAAATAATGATCGATAAGCCAGTCATCTCAGAATATCCCATGTGAATGAAGCAATCCTCTTTGGACACTAAGGGCATATTTGGTTTGGGTATCAGTTTTTTCAACACAAGCAAGTATTTCGGAGTGACACAGGTGAGTTCAACCTTCATGGAGTATCTAGATCAGCAGTCTGATGATAAATAATTCTAAAATCAATTGAAAAGTTTATAATTACGGTTTGTAGAGTAACAGTTTACTCCCACATTGGACTCTAGGAACCAAAATGGCCACCAAGATTGGCCACACAGAGTTCCAAAACCATACAAACGACACATTGCCATCTACGGAGACTGACAATGGGAACAGGAAGTCGGCATGCTGTTCATTATGTCGTCCTTCATAAAGTCACCGACATAAAGTCAGCACCTCAAGATGAGCCACTTTTTGACCTTTGAAGGGATTTTGAAGAGGAAAATAGTTTTAGCAGAAGGAGCGAGAGCTTTAATTCTCAGACCCACTCCTGCATGGATCTCTTGCAGTACAGTATGTGGCGCTGCGTATCCTTCCTTTTGAAGCGGAACACGGTGTAAAGCAGCACCATCATGCACAGGGCCAGGACGCACGGGATGGCGATGGCCACCGCTTTCTCTGCTCCACCGCTGCTCTCCAGCTTGAGTACGATGTCAACGTCATCATTGTCATATTGTGGCGGTTCTTCTTCCTGTGGAGGGCTCCAGTCCCAGTCGGGGTCGGCGGGTAAGCCATCGCAGCCCATAAAATCACGCAGGATGGACCTTGGGTAGCCAGGCTCCACTCTGAGTCTCTGGTTGTTGAACTTCCAATATTCCTTTCCCTTGTAGAAGTACGTGAACCCTTTGGAGAAAAGGAAGACAGCTCAAATTGAACTATGCAAACTGGAAATTCTTAACTCCAAGGTACAATAACAATCACACCATTGCCTGTATAATTGCCTGTACCTGTGCCGTTTCAAATAAAAATAAAACATAAGTTTGAATTGTGTTTGAAGGTCCCATCTGGCACTGTGGCTTCAATTACGAAGAAATAGATGTTATAAGCCCAAATTCTGCCCAGAACTGCTTGTCCTCAAAAACTCAGCATGAACAAAGAGATTTGTGAGAGAAGCCAATTATCACACTGAAGGAGCTCAGATAATACCAGATTCATAAGACACATTTGAGGACTCACTACTTGCACAGAGATCATAGCTCAGTGAATCTTTTCTTCTACCAGTCAACACAGTGACCCCCGAAGTGAACCAATTACTTAAACTGAACTTCTGGAGATATTTTAAGATGGAGAGTTGTAGAGCATTTCTACAGTCTAGTGGCTCAACAAAATACTTATATGTGGTGATATTCTGTACACTTACGTGCATAAAACTAATAGGATAACTGACAATGGACATCTAGTGACATCGCATTTTAAATGCATAGATTTTAATATAAAGTGAGTTCTCTCGTTGCAGCTTTATGAGACTCCACTCCTCTGGAAATGCCTTCCACAAGAGTCTGGAATGTTTCTGTGAGATCTTTTTTGCCAGTTTATCCAGTAGAACACCAATGTTGGACAAGAAGACATAATCTCCATTCCAATTCATCCCAAAGGGTTGAGGTCAGGGTTCTGTGTGGGCCAGTCAGGTTCTTCCACATTAAACTTATTCAGCCATATTTTTATGTACCTTGCCTTATGCATAGAATTGTTTAAAATGTCTTGGATGAAGCATTAAAAATTCCATTCACTAAAGGTAAGAGGCCTTTCCCAACCCCTGAAAAACAATCCCAGTCTCAGACTTGCTCATCAGACTATCGAACAGAGAAGTGTGATTCACCACTACACAGAGCAGGTTTCTACTGCTCCAGGGTGCATTGGTGGTGTGCTTTACACCATTAAATGCAATGCTTGGCATTGCATTTGTGAAGGGAAGCTTGCATTCAAATGCTGATGCACATTTTTTGTGCTGATATTAATGGCAGTGGAAGTTTATAATCAGCAGAGTGGAGCGACTTGTATGCACCCCAGCACTTACCATGACCTTTACATGGTAACTCAATAATTTTGTCCTTGTATAGTTATAAAACAAAAAAATATTTTACTCTATAAGTGAAGTAGATATATAAAAACATATATATTTTACAATCTTGACTTTGCAATAATTTAAAATTGAACAATTTTGGGTCTTTTTACCATTTTACTTTAATAGACTATATTTTACATATATTTCTACATAAAAAGTCTACATAAAATGCAAGCATATTCAAACTTACATTACCTACATAAAAACTCATTGTGTCTGAGCAAATGTGCAAGCCACCAGGCCATGACACCAATACAAATGCAATTATAAGAATAATTAAATGTGATTTCCAGTACTGTGAAACTCACATTTCAAAACTAGATTCATAATATGAACGAATTGGTCTGGGATCTTTTGCAAGGCACTGCATAGTCAGCTCGGATCATTTCATGTCTCACCAT
The DNA here is from genome assembly GCF_018831695.1 of Puntigrus tetrazona. Classification (NCBI taxonomy): domain Eukaryota; kingdom Metazoa; phylum Chordata; class Actinopteri; order Cypriniformes; family Cyprinidae; genus Puntigrus; species Puntigrus tetrazona. The sequence continues at coordinate 296,634 of NC_056700.1, forward strand.
TTTCTTTGTCCACAAAAGCTCCCTGTGGAGAGTCTGGAATGCCTTTCCACACAGTAATGGGTTTTGGATATCCAGGGTCCATGGTTCTCATATCCTCATTGTACCTCCAGTATCTGCAATAGTAGACAGAGACAGAAAAAATGATCTCAGACATTATGGAACAGTCAAGTGAAGGCGGTATCCACTGGGTCCTATTGTACACTGTAGCTAGGAGCTATAAAACTGACCTGTCCCCTTTGAAGAAGTAGGTTTTGGCCACGTCTTCCCACCAAACAGCTGTTTCAATGCTCTGTGTGGGCATTCCACTGCCAAAAAGAGAAATGTCCTGAGGATATGTGGGCTGTAGAGTTGTATCCTTAAACACCCAGAACCGGTTGCCTTCAGAAAAGCAGAGAAAAGAAAAAGATTGTCTTCAGTGTTTTAAAAAAATGCATCTTCTTCTTCTAATAGTATCATTATTTAATACTGATCGTAACAATATAAAACCGAAGATGTTTTCAGACCTGTAGATTTAAATTTTTTTTGGTTTGGTTCACTTTTACAAGGCAAAATGTTTTTTTTTGCTAATCACATGTGAGTAAAATGGTTATATTCCTCATAGCATCGTCGATCAAGAAGTTAGCTCCGCAGGTTTATTGCCAATGTAGCCATTATGAATCAAATAAGCACAATAGATAAGCTGCTATTAGCAAATTTCCCATTATGAATGATAATACAAATTGTTTCATTGATCCAATGGGTCAGAATGCCTTCTTGAGACATCCAAATTAGTCAAAGTTTGTCTTCAGTTTGTCGTTTTGGTGTGGATCTGAGGGCGATTGCTGTATTCATATATGTCTAAATGAACCAAACCAAGGGAGAATTCGTGCTAGGTTCTGAAACTAACTCCTAACAAACCAGGTGTGAAAATGTCCTTAGCAGACCCTAAAATCTGAGCTCTTTCCTTCACATATTCACGTCTATATTTAGCTTGCAAGGAAAACATCTTACCTTTGAAGAAGACAAATTTCCCCTCGCTGTTTTCGTAGACGGCATCGATCTTGGGAGGCAAACCTCTCCAGAAGTAGCTAATTTGCATCGGGTATCCAGGCACCACAGAATTATCTCGCACCCTCCAGAACCACTGATCCTAATAAGAGCGTACTGGTGTTAGGAAACACACAATTTATGTAAATATATCATTTTCTCAGTGAAGATGTTCATTATTCATACCTTGAAGACGAACAGCTCCTGTCGTAGGATTGCCAAAGTGTTGAACCCTCCGTCACAGATGTTGGGTTTGGAGTTGGGGTGGGCTGGTTTTGACTTCTGCGGAGGGCGATGAGGGCGACCCTGTCGGTCATGCTTTCGAGGGTCAGTCGGTAGGTGCAGGCGAGGAGGCGTAGCGGTCGTCAGCAATCTTGTAGGCTGAGGATTTTTGTCTGGAGGACCTGCAGGAATGAATACAGAATTCAAATCAAAAGAGTGTCAAATCTTTTAAAGATATTTTTGAAATCTCATGAGCCTGAGTTCAAATAAATGAATGCACACTTTGTATTTTGTGTGGTATAAAACTTCTATTCCATTTTCAAGTAATATACTGACTAAAAATGTCATGAGATAAAAGTAACACCATATTTCCTCAGTTCTTCAGTAAATTTGAGCGGTTTGTTGATTTATTGTTTTTTCAGTTCATGTTAAATAACAGATGTAACTTAACAGATATAACAACTTAAGATTTTAATAATGTATTAGTATACGTGTAAGTTAATTAATTAACAAGATTAAAAGTATTTTTCACTGAACAAATTGAATATATATATATATATATATATATATATATATATATATATATATATATATATATATATTCTTAATTCACAATTATTATAAATTCTTAATTTATAAATAAATTATTATTAAAAATATTAATTTTTAATATTAATAAATGACCATAAAAATCTAGTATCTTTTTTTTGTCTTAAAAGATAAACATGTATAATATTTTAAGAAGATTTCTAATCTTGACAGTAATGAGGGTCTGCATTAATTCATTAATTCATTAATTCATTCAATTCATTCATTCAATCAATCAATCATTTAAGTCAGTCAGTCAGTCATTTAGGTTGATTGCACCAAATTAATGTTTTAGCAATTACTTTAATTATTTCTCAAAGTAAAATAATAAGAGGTTATGCCAAACTACAAAAAAATTCAAAAATTTCTTTAAAAATAAATAAAATAAAAAAATAAAAATAGCATTTTTATTGCATATTTGAATAAAACAGATCACCATTACCCATTATTAAAATCTTTTAGTAAATTATTTCTTATATATGAAATCTTTAAAAGTTTTGTTCCATATAAAAACAAGTACATTTAAAAATAATAATACCACCATTTTTAGTGTTCTGTAGTGGCAGGGTTTGGCGTTTCAAGGTAGTTCTGGTTGAAATGCAGTTGCTCATTGACCAGATAAGTCCAATAAGCCATTGTTTCTATAATAACCTGGTTAATATGATATGGCTAAGGATTTTGAGCAAAAGTTACAGTAAAGGATTTGAGCAAAATTGACAAATAATAAGGCTTATTGTTTAAACGCACCATATATTTTCTGGATGCCCTGTAGATCGTCATGAGGCAGTTTGAAGCTTTCAGTGTCCATATACTGATAGAACGGAGCCATTATAGCTGTAGGGTCATTAGAATGCTCCAGTCCCAAAGCATGACCAAGCTCATGGACCGCCACAAGGAACAGGTCATTACCTAAGGAGTGTAGAAACAACAGCGAAAATATAAAATACAAGTGAAAATACAAACACAAGAATAGCTTTGTTTTTCGCTGTGCTTGTACTCTTATCTTGAGAAGCATCTGGGATTATGACTCACCACTCAAGTGCCTGATCTGAGAACCATCTTAATGTTGTAATGTTCATGTGTACAGTGTGTGGGCATGACAGAAACAGTAGCTTTGGAAACAGAATGCAAAACAGATCCCACGCTGCTTTGTATTATACAACAATATAACTGGAAATATCTTCCATGCTGACCTAATGATGAATGAAAATGTTACGTAAGCTATCCAAGGCATTGCGTTAAATGCGCACCTGGAGTTTAATTCAAACATTACGGTAAATTTTTCAAAAGCTGTACTCGCAGATGATGTAATATTAATTAAATAAAAGGCTATTTAAATGTACTGACATGATTTCGGTGAGTGCGTTTTATAACGTCAAACTAAAAGCGTAAAAGTATTTTTAATCACTTTTTTAATCATCTTTTTGTGCTTATATCGATGTGTTGACTAACATACTAACACTAAATTAATTTAGTGTAGTGTATTTATTTGATGTAACATTCAAAGTGAATGTATTTTAAATGTACTCAGTTTCAACTTAATTGCTACAAATGTGTAATTACAAATATATTTAAATGCATGACATATACGCTTTAAGATGTCACTTTAAAGTATTTTTTAGTTTACCATAAATACTTATTAGTACATTCAGAAGTATACCTAACCACATTTCAAAGACAAAACAATATTATTTCTGTAATAAGTACTTAAATGGTTGTTAATTAAGCCAAAACCCTAATCCGAACCGTAACCAAATAGTTATATAAAATTACTCAGTATCTAAATGTATAATTACACTGTATCAAGGACACCTTAAAATAAAGTGTAACTATTGTTATGGTCCTCGTATGGTACATTTTTAGAGCTTTGTACAATCCGATCGGCTAACAGTGGGATGGGAGCCATTCACTTCAAAATTACCTGTTAAAAATAATCCCCTAATTGCTGTTTAGTTCATAACATGTTGATGGCAATCAGGCTTAATGTAAAGAAAGAAAACCACACAGTGTGTGGTCCATATAGACTGTGGTGACTGTAATGAAGCTTGAAACCACGGGAGGGTATTATGCCATGCACGTGTAACATCAGAGACGGCAGCAAAACAAAAAGCTGAGGGTCCTGAGTGCAGGCGGCAGTAAAAATGCCAGTAGAGAATGTAGTCGCAGCCATTCATTACTGTCTCGGCCGAGACATTTTGTGAAAGGAGATGAGCATCTTAAAAGCTCTCTGCATCCAGTCGGCCCAGGTAATTAAAGCTGAGTGCCTCTAAGTGCAGCTCGCAGTGAAGAGACGGATCTGATTACCTCTCATTTAATGGGTGCAACCATAACGCAAATACTACATATCAAACGAAGCTGACACCTGACATGCACACAAACATCAACATGTGCACACAAAAAACATATTCAGGCAAGAATATTCAGATGCGACCAACGACAGTGTTGATTATTTGCATTGGTGTCGAACCTGATCATCTGTAAAGTATTGTTCATGATACTTAGCTAATGTTAACTTTAAATGGTGTTGAGTATGCACTTAAATACCACGGCAGATGGATTTCCAGCGCGATCTCACAGCCATTTTTACATATTTTACAAGGTGGCTAATTCATACGAATTCGCATAACCTAAATTTTTTGCTAATTTGTATGTATTTTACGAGCTTGAATTTGTATGAATAACCTCCAACTAACCCCCGCACCCTAAACATACCCATCACTTGGGTTTAGACAAATCGAATTTGTACAAATTAACCACCTCGTAAAAATACATACAATTTGGTTGTGAGATAGAGTTGGCATTTCAGTAATCGTTCGTTAAGGATGGGGAAGATTACTGAAATCGGACTTTATTGGGAGTATGCAATTTTACCAACACAATTTAGAATGGGTTCTTTAAATGCTAGAAGTGTGACATGTCTGTAGTGCAATGGATGAAAATGTGTGCAAAGAACACTTTCTTGTTAAAACAGATGTTACCAAATCTAACATTTAAGGATATTTCAATCTTAATAGCTTTTTTGAATGCTTAGAATATGAAAAAGGTTAACGTATTTGGCCTTGGCTGACTATAACAGGCATGCGTAAGTCCTGTTGATCAGAACCAGACAGGTGGAGCTGGGGGAGGTGGGGGATTCAGAGGAACCCTCTATAGGATCAGCTTACAATGAACATCTGAATCAGCGTTTAACCAATGCTGTAACCTCCTTGGCTGCAGAGGCCAATCAGCTTGTGCCGTGAAGTGCCAATAATGTTAATGCTAAAATACTGCAAGTTTCATAAATGAATTTTATTTATACACTTATTTCCCATTATTTACACATATATACCATTCTAAAATTTACCTCATGATACCTAATGCATCAACTAATATTAACACACAAAATTTAACTGTAAAGTGTTAATATATACGGTAGCGCTAATGGCTCCATCACGTTCGGTGGCTGCATAACCTGGTTAAAATACATTGTTGAGTTTGCACTTAAATACTTAGGTGTCACAGCAGTTCAGCGAACTCTCCTACCAATATTTACAAAGCACGGTTTGTTAAAACACTAATTTCAGCAAGTAAATTATAGTACTAATGACTTTACAAGTGAGTCTTGATTTGCAGAACTGCCTTCAGCTTAAGCTATAAAACGTAATTTGTTTTTCAGCTGGGCTTCTAAAAGCCTCCAAATGTCATTAATGATTTAGCTGCTCTATCACTTGTTTGTTCGCATTCCTGCTGAAACAGCGACTTTGTTTGTTTATTAATTGTTGAAATTGAAAATGTGGCCTAACCTGCCGTTCTCTCACCATCATGGTTTGGGTTGCCCAGAGTCCAGGGTTCATCCGAGTCAAAGTGCGTGTCGCCCCCTATGCCCGGCCCTGGGAAATAAGCGTGTGCCAGGAAGCCTCCTTCTCCATCAAAAGGAGAGCTGTCACCATGGAAACCAGAGGCGAAGATGATGGTGATGTCGACGTCACGTTTTCCGCTCTCCAGAGCGCTGTAGGGCACGGCCTCAAAGCGAAGCGGTGTGACGCCTTGCCATACGTCGAACGCCCGGCGAATGGCCTCGTGCGTTTCTCGTGCTCCCACTTTAGGAGTGACGTTTTTAATGCTAAAAACAAAACAAAGAGGAAAAAAAACTAGTAAACATAAACACTAAGTCGTGGCAAAGTCCAAAATGGTTTGATTCAGGCTTGCTTGTGGTTTGCATTGCAGACTAAGTGCTTTAAAGCTTCGTACTTCGGAGCTTACGAACCCCATAACAGACAATAAAGACAATAACTACCCGGCACGTCTTTGTGGTGGTCTTATTTTAAGGTGGTTTCCATTAAAGAAGAAGTCTTTTTTTTGTTGCATTTCTGTTGTTGAAACATCATGAATCCGAGAGATATTTTAAAAAATGTATGCACTATAAAAATCAAGCTGTTCAAGCTGAAACATTTTAAGTCAAATTGAAAGTCAAAATGCTGAAATCACAAATAGACGATCACTGATCCATAACTGTATTTGTTTCTGATCGTCAGAATATCGTTTCAGAATATGTAACTTATTTTAGTGCAGAGATAACTCTGCAACCTTATAGATATTTGCTTGAATAATAGACACATTTAAGTCGCTTTGTACTAAGTCTGTTATGAGTTTGTACTTATTTCACTTACTTTTGAGTATGTAAAGATTATTGTATTCACAAAAACTCCAAAGCTGATTGCCTTATCTATTACAAAAACATCTACTGATATTTGTATTTGCTAAAATAATATATTTTTATGAAGCATTTCCCTTTAATTCATTTGTCTTACTGACTGCTCTCCATTAGCATAATGTTGTGTAAAATGTAATATTGCAGTATCTGTGTCTGTAGTATCTTCAGCTATTCTTTCTTCTTTGAAAATTTTTTCATATGTGCTATAAATGGTGTCTTTTGAGTTAGTGTTTTCCAAATTTAATCGGATATTAACATCAAAACCTTCGCCACGATCGAAATCCCCACTATCAAATGTCATAGTAAAATAGTATGTGTTAATATCACAGAAAAGAGGGAGCATTTTCACTTCCATAGTGAGCTGCACCAACTGCCCTTAGACTGGCATCTCTGCTGAATTTCCCACATTGAAGTCTTTATCTGCCTCTAACAGACTGAGAGGCCCAGAAAATCTCAGCTGACTTTTTCTATAGAGGCCAGTCACTCACTGCCAAGCCTGTCTTCATTTACATTCCATTTGCATAGGTGGCCCATCAATTAAAAAAAAAAAGCAGGATTTGAATAAATCATTTCACGTATCGCCCGCTGTAACCGGAAAGTCTAAATTGAGGTGAGAGAACACTCTATTTCCTCCAAGCCCTTTAGAAGGTAATCTTCAGGGAATTCAAATATGTTTCTTGAAGGTTAAAGAGTGAATGCTGGAGGTTATTATATGCTTGGCTGTGTCTTCGTTGCAGTGCAGCATATAGGACGGCGGTGACAGGACAATTTGAGCCACGTCCGACAGTTTCAACTTATCAGGGTTTGGTTTCTGAAGATTCAGTGCAATTCATCTTAAGAGTTAAACACCAGATAGAGACAGTATTTATACAAGATGTGAGATGATATGTAAACAGGAAGTGATATCAACCAAAGCAAAGAGTAAGCGTTGGTCGCACTACTTTAAACATGAAAAATGTCTTTGGATACTGCAGCAGTCGTGATATGACAAGTGATCATCCAAAATGTAAAAACATATCTTTTCGAAAAGCAGGAAAACATGAAAGTTCTTCACATGAGCTTGTGTTTCCTTTCTGCCACATTTGCATACACGTGTCAATGTCAGTGCAACAAAAGGGTGGCGTGGACGTATTTTTTGGTAGGAAGTATAGCATACATTTTCCGAAAGAGCACTGGATTCAAAGAAGAAGCAGAAGCAAGCTACATGTAAAATAAAGCGATCAACATCTAGCATACAAATCAAAACTGCCAAATGAAATGTTAAAAAGGAATGATGGAAATGATGTACTCCATCTATGTTCTGAATCCAGACACTGACACTGACAAAAATGTGATTGTGCTTTTTAAATTAAATTTACCCTAGCTAGAATATTTGGTTAGTAATATCTTGTAATATCATGCTGATTGGAGAAAGAGTTGAGTGATTCTTGAGTGAACTATTCTGCAAACATACACGTTTAAATAACACTGTGTTTACTGAATAATAATTTTAACGAAATTTTGATTAGTACGTTTATTTTCCAAAATATCGCTATGATAAACCAAAAATGTAAATAATTAGTATACTATGCCTTTAACACAACTGTACCTTTAAGACAACTTATTTAAAGCTCCATTATACATTTCAAGCATTTCATTTCACAGTTCTGGCTTTGCTGTATTTATAGACCAAATTGTTAAATCGTTAACACTGACAGAGGAATCATGTGTCTCTCTAACCTGTATGTGATGTGTGTGCGTTGCCACTTCTGTCCAGTTAGTGCATAGCGCTTCTTCCTGCGGGACCCAGATATGCCACCAAGCAGGTCCGGTACCCCACATCTGGGTTTCTTCATCCAGCTTAAAAAAAAAAAGAGCAGGCGTGAAGTGATTTCTGACCTTCAACACATTAAAAACTAGGTTAGCTAACACTGTTGCTTTAAGGCATAACTATAAAAGTGTTTGAATGGATTTAAAAATAACCGCTTCTGTGTTCATTCATCAGAACACTTTTCAAATGAATCTTTTGTTTACTCTATTGTTATATATTCTGAACCACTTGAAGTCGCTGGACTACAGTTCGTAAAAGAATACGCACGAAACATATATCACTGACATTCAGCACCAAATTATAGTCATCAGGATCCCTAGTGTCATAAAAAGTTCTATTTTACTGCGAGTTACGTAATTCCATCATTACAGCTTACGTTAATTAGCTTTAGAAACTCGCTAACACGAGATGTTCAGATAAAGGATAATATATTTCTTTACATCACTGAATGTGAAAATCAGCGCCCTCGTCTTAACTCGCGTCATCAATAAACCATAACACGAAGACACAAACGGAATAAAAAGAACTGTTTAAAGGCAGAATAAAATGGACTGCAAGGTCAAGCAGAGAGCGCTCATGCTTCATAACACAGTGCAGGCCTTTTCAAATAACTTACACGAGCAGTAGAAAACGTTCTCAAAACATTTTAGATTGGAAATTGGCTTATAGTGTCTAAGTTAAACATCGGAGATCAGAGATGAAACATTCACAAAGAAAAGGTGATTAATCTGAATCAAACATGAAATTATTTAATTAATGACTTGTTTCTAGGAAACTGTGTCATTTGTATCCCATTTTACATGCATTATTTACTACTCAAATAATTAGCATGGAAAATAGATACTGCATTCAGTCATATTGTTTGATAGAGCTTATGTTTTATTGAAATTTTGGAAAACCTGCTAATTTGGATGTCCTTGTTCATCACCATTAGTTTATTGAGTTACATAATATATATATATATATATATATATATATATATATATATATATATATATATATATATATATATATATATATATATATATACCTGGTCTCATAAAAATGTATATAAATCATTTTAAATTCCTGCATAAATCAGAAACAGTCATATTGATATGTTTTCTCATGTGGCATGATGATAAGCCAATTTTTTTAAATAGAATGGGCCTAATATGTTGTAGTCAGTATTAAATATGCGCACTTTACGCGTGACTTTACTGTGTGCTTAGGAGTACTTACTCTATTGTCTCCTTGTCTAGACTCCCAGTGATGTTTAGTCCATACTTGTGCTGCATGGCAGCAATAGCAGAATGCATTGTTTGGGCTGATCGCAGGACAGCCATGTTAGGTTGCGTCTTGTGGATGTATCCATACCTCTGTAACCACGCCTGCAAAAGACAGAACAAACATAACCTCAACACATATCCTCAGCTAAACCCCAAAGCTCAGCTTTGCTGTCTAACAACAAAACAAAGCATAAGAAGCTAAACATGCCCTTGCGAGGTTTAAAAAGAAGCCTACAAGTTTGAGGGTACAGGATTTCAATTTATCCTGGTTCTCAGATGGTTTCGTTCTCGAGATGAGACACTGAATGCTAACCTAACATGATACCGAAATTGTTTGGCATACAAAAGTCAGACAACAATGTCCATAGAATCATAGGATCAAATTAACATGAACCAGTCCCAACAGTACAGTATATGCAAATAACTGATATGATCATAATTTATTAAGAATATACATTTAAATACGTGGAATATAGTTTCAGTAGTAACTACATTAAAGTTTATTTCTGTTTAGGTAACACTTTATTTTATGCTTACACCTATTATCATGCATAGTGCTAGAATATTAGCCATGTATTAGTGTTAATTAAGCACATATTAATGCTGTATTCTTCATTTTTAATCATACATAATACCTAAATCTAACAACTATCTTAATAATATTAATAAGCTAAAGTGTTACTGAAATTACTTATGAAGATGTACTTGATTCCTTGCCTATGTGGGTCAAAACCGCATTAAATTGATTTAATGTAAATTTACACTTTAATAAATTTTTGTTTAATCATAAAAACGCAATTAGCATTAGAGAACATTCGCACTCAGTTCACACTTATGTATATTATTTTAAAGCATTCTATTTATGTGATATGTACTATTTTTATGCTGGGGTCTATGTCTTTTTCACAAGGATGCTTAACTGATGAAGTTTGACGGGACATCCCTTTTACTACATGCTTATTTAAACCATAGTAACCACACAGCTAAGCAGTTTAACCATGGTGTTTTTAGAAAAATTGGGGTTATACAAATGCTAATCGATATGCCAAAAAACCATGGCAACTTGCTAAGTTTTCGAATCAATTTTAACATGTATCACGCTGACCTTCCAGAGATGCTAGTTTTGCTAGCCTCGCGATTTAAATGGCTGTAATCATTTAGCATACTACTTCAACCGCATTTCAGGAATAGTAAGGGTACTACGTTAGTACACAGTCCTGAATTCAGTAAAAGGCATACCTAGAGAGTGCTAAGTGTGAGCAAAAGAACATTTTATGAACTCTCGTTGTTGTTGCAGTGAACTGTAATGGCCTGTTGTAATGCGTCCTATGAGAGCTGTGATTTGAGAAGAGTGGTATTCTGAAGGTGCATGTTAAGATCATTTCATTCCAAATAACATTATGCTGGAAAGAGCTTTTAAGATAATGCACTTGAGGTCAAACATACTTTGAAACAATCAATAAACAAAAGGCAAACTAAACGTTTTAGTGCTCTGCCGCCACATAAATCAATACGAACGTCTGCATATGTACATGTACGATATATTAATATACATGCATACGTATAAGAAAAACATTTATTTCAATGTCAGTGTTGTACGTGCGTCTCGAAAAAGGACATTAGGTTATATATCTACGCAGGCCTATTTCTTCTTACGAGAAAGCAAAATCGGTTGAGAGCCAAATTGATTCTCTAGCACTAATCAGACCCTGCGTCTCTAACCAACACAAGGGCTGATTACTAATTTATATGAAGAAAACACAGATGTGCTATAGAGCCGCAGGGGCCTGGTATGGCAGGTGTAACCATGGTGATAAAGAGTCATAGATAGAAGCAACTTTGTCATCCTCCGGTGTTGTAATCACTCTCTTGTGAAGCTATAAATACAGAGCTCAGCCAAACTGATGCGCATTAAACATGTCAATGAAAGAAAAAAAAAAAATCTGTGACGTCAATATACTTAATATGTGTCGAATAAAATCAAGATCTGCTCTGCGGGTAAACACACAGGCGCTCTCACACTCATGTTTATGCATAAATAAAGCAATGCGATGAAAAACAGGCTTAATAGGTGAAAAATGGAGCATCTAGCAAACATGATTGTATAATTTCACATCTTTTCTGCGGTCCAACACTGTTCCAGCATCCCCAACCAAAAGAATTTGATCCAAATGAGGCAAACGATCTCTCCGAGATTTATTTGTTTTTTTCTCAAGTGTAATTATTTATTGACCCAACCAATCAAGAGCAAAAAAAAAGAGAGAGAAAAGAAAGCAATACACAAAATTACAGTTGTCAAAAGTCAAATTTTATAATAATCTTTATAAATAATGTTTTTTAATGCTCGCCTCGGATGCATTATTTATTTGATCAAAAATATAAGAATACTGTGCCATATTATTATAATTGAAAATAATTGTTTGTAAATGTAGTTTGTTAAGAAGCCATTATTCCAGTCTTTGGTGTCACAGAAGTCATTCAAATTGGCTGCTTAAGAAACATTATAATCAATGCTGATCTTACAGACCCCACTTTTGAACGATAGTCTATAACTTCTTAAACATAACATACTGTAACGTCACCAGATATAACCATATTTTGTTTAATATTTCATTCTGTATCTTCCTAAATGTTTATGCTTGTCCAAATGTATTATGAAAAAAATGATTAATTCTGGTTGAACGTTTTATACACAAACCCTAACTGCTATCTTAGTAATGATTAATAAGCAGCAAATTCAGAGTTTACTGATGAAAAAGTCATGTTAATAGCGAGAATTGGACCTTGAAATAAAGTTTATTTACAATTTTTAATACAAAAGCTTACAAACACTTACATTTATTAATGCTTAATAACACTTCTCATAATTTCTAAGTATCAAAACCAGATGTCTTTGAATCACATGTGTAAACCATGGTGTATATTGTTAAAAAAAATACATTATTATTAACTTTTTAGTGCACCACCCACTGCACTGCAAATTGACAGAGCATAAATATTTCACTAGGAGGGAAAAAAACTGTTGCCTGAAATACAAATATCCTAACTAGCCACCTGATCTCTCCAAAATGTGTCTATACTATTTACAATAACACAGGCTTTATTAATTACTGTTTGCAGAATCTGACAAGAGTGAATATTACCCACAGAAAGATGAGATGCAAAACAAAGGATGATTTGATTTTTATGCGAAGGGCTAAAAGCTGACCAGACCTATCTCCATAACACACACACAAGAAGTGCTTTAAAACGCGGGGTTTGATTTCAGTAGCGAACCAGGCTAAGACAGGTTTTCTTGATGTTCAAAGTGCTTAGTCATTAGGTGGTGGTTTGCATCCTGTCACAATCTCACCCTACCATGACAACATGAAAATGATCATTACCCAGAAGCTGCTGCCACATTTATACCAGATGGCAGAGACAGACAGAAAAAGGGCATGACGGGATGATGATGAAAAACTTCCTTCTGGAGGACGTTGGAACAACAGTGTTCCTTATGGAGACCCTTGAGTATATCCACCAAGATGAAAAATCTATTATAAACACATAATGTGAAATCTGACGAGAGGCTGCAGTATCATAGATAGAGATGTGTGCTTTTATATATCCTATAAGTACAGTAAAATTGTTCTGTTTTAACTGCGGTGTGTTTAATAGTGTCTGTTTAGTTATTTGTGTCAGTTATTATATAACTATATAAAACCATCAAACAAAACTTTTTAAATAGATACTAAGATTTAATAAGTGTTGATGTACTGAAATAACTAAACCTGAAACTGAAATAAAAATTCATAAAAACTATAGACTTACAGAAAGATATATTTTTTACTGTAGCCTTTTTAAAACAATAAGTTCCCTTTAAATAACTATAATTTTACTCTATATTACATATGCTTTGCATTAACATAAACTGGCCATAATGCAACTTCACCTGCTTTCCACTGCAGAATTTTCTCACTTGTTCTTTCTCTGTAGCTCATTCTCACTTTCTCTCTCACTTCTCTCATTTGCATCTTGCAGCAAAAGCCAATCAATGAAGTCAATTACAGGAGTCAGTATGCTGAAATGCAGTTGCATCCTAAAATGTGGTACTGTTTCCAGGCAAACAAATTCTCCGTGCAAATAAACTGCCATATTTTCCCCTGAGTGCAACGCCATCACCTTCCTAGGGGTCAGTGGAAGATCTAACCTGTGATAGAGAGGTAAAAACCTCAAGTACTGCTGCTCTACACACAGTCTGCCAGGAACTAACCAGCAGCCAGGAATATACTAACCTCCTCTACTTATCTCTTGTTCATCTCCGTCTCTCCCTCCTTTCCTTTTTCTTTCTGAAACTCCATACTGGGCCAAACAACCTCTTTTATCCACTTTCTATGCTTTTAATCAGCTGTAAGCACATGAGCGTGTGTATGGTGTGCATTGTGAGTTGAAACAGGCTTCAGGCCAAAGTGACTCAAAGATACTGTGAAAATTGGTTTATTTCCATTCTCTTCTCGCAACATTCAAACAGATTTTTGGTGCTTGCCCGTGCAAGGCTTAGAGTTACAGTGTTGGTTCTTGTGGATGGTTGCCAAGATGTTGATATGTAGTTGCTAAGTGATTTTTTAGCTTGATGTGGTTTGCTGTAAACTGATGCAAGGTGTCTCTAGGCCATTGCTTAGATGTTTTTTTTTTTTTAATGCAGTATTTTTTTTACAATATTTTGAATTTGGACTGCAATGCCTATTTTAACCACTCAACCACTGTATATATATATATATATATATATATATATATATATATATATATATATATATATATATAGTTTTCATTAGCTGAACTCAAAGATCTAAGACTTGTACTATGTACACAAATGGCCTATCAATACACTTAAAAAAACATTTGGACGTAGTGTCCATGATGAGGTTTCTCAAGAGCATTTTTGAAGCTCATAATATGCGAAGCCAAAAGTCGCCATGTTGGAATCGCATTTATTTTGAATTTAATTTCCCCACTGTTTCTGTGTTCCCATGTTTCCTCTGCTCAACTCGTTTTCATGGTAATGAATTAATTCCTCCCCCTTGTTTTCTCATTATCCTGTCTATTTAAACTCCATTCAGTTACTGATCTAGCTGCCGAGTATTACTTATTAGCCTCTACCCTTGTTTCTCTCTGTTTTGGATTTACTTTGCATTGTGCTTGGACTCTTATCCTTACGCCTCTGGCTTGCTTTGTAATCGAATTGATTACAGAGACCGTCTCTGCATTTAATAACAAATTGTTCAATCTCTTCATTATACATCCCTATCACTGTATTCTTCTACTTTATACTGTTCAGTGCTTTGCTACAACCTGTGTTGTTAAAAGCGCTATATAAATAAAAATGACTGATTGATTGATTGACTCTTGCTCGTCATCTGACTACCACCTCTTGTCTCGCCCTCTAGATATTGTTTGCCGTTTGCAGACCCACACTCGCCCTAGGACTATTCTTGTGTTTTGCCCATTCCACACCTGTTTGCTGTTATCTGACCCAGCCTGTATTTTTTTTGACCACGATTGATATTAAAAGCTTTGCACATGGATTCGCTTTGACTCTTCCATTCTGCCCTTAACAATGAAGAACTTCAAGGCTCAATATAATGTAAAAAAATTTTTACCCCCTCACAGTTGTCATGAAAGACAAAATTAGCTGTATAAACCAAAACCACATTTTGTACCAGGCTGTAAATAGATTTGTTTCTGCTGGAGGTTGCTACTTGTATTTCTCTGAAATGTTGTTTACAGATCTGTCTAAATCTGTGTTAGTGAGCACTTTTACTTTATGCCCAGATAATGTATCCACCTCACAGGTGTGGCATATCAAGATGCTGATTAGACGACATGTGTTATCGCACAGGTGTGCCTTGGGCTGGCCACAATAAAAGGCCACAAATCTGCAGTTTTATCACACAGCACAATGACACATGTTGCATGTTTTGAGGGAGCGTGCAATTGGCATGCTGACTGCAGGAATGTCCACCAGAGCTGTTGCCCATGAATTGAATGCTCATTACTCCACCGTAAGCCATCTCCAAAGGTGTTTTAGAGAATTTGGCAGTACATCCAACTGGCCTCACAACCGACCTCCACTTTGCATATCCAAAGAACATCTGCAGCAACTATCAGAAACCATCTCAGGGAAGCTCATCTGCATGCTCATCGGATTTTCGACCTGACTGTAGTTCGTCGTCATAACGAAGTGAGTGGGCAAATGCTCACATTCGATGGCATCTGGCACTTTGGAGAGGTGTTCTCTTCACAGATGAATCTCTATTTTCACTGTACAGGGCAGATGGCAGACAGCATGTATGGCATCATGTGGGTGAGCGGTTTGCTGATGTCAACGTTGTTGATGGAGTGGCCCGTGGTGGCGGTGGGGTTATGGTATGGGCAGGCATATGCTATGGACAATGAACATAGGTGCATTTTATTGATGGCTTTTTGAATGCACAGGGATAAGATCCTTGATGAGATCCTGAAGCCCATTGTTGTGCCATTCATCCTCAACCATCCCCATGTTGCAGCATTATAATGCACGGCCCCATGTTGCAAGGACCTGTACACAGTTCCCGGAAGCTGAAAACATATTTTTTTATTGTGGCCAGTTTAAAGCACACCTGTACAATAATCATGTTGTCTAATCAGCATCTTGATATGCCACAACTGTGACGTGGATGGATTATCTCGACAAAGGAGAAGTGCTCCCTAACACAGATTTAGACAGATTTGTGAACAATATTTGAGAGAAATAGGCTTTTTGTGTACATAGAAAAGGTCTTAGACCTTTGAGTTCAGCTCATAAACAATGGGAGCAAAAACAAACGTGTTGTGTTTATAATTTTGATCTGTGTGTGTATATACAGTATATATATATATATATATATATATATATATATATATATATATATATATATATATATATATATATATATATATGTATGTGTAAGTTAACATTTAGTCATTTAGCAATCAAAATCAAATAGTAGGTGATTATATTATAGATAAAAACACAATTTGGTGCTGAATGTATATGAACTATTATAATTTCATATGAATTTGAACATATTATGTAAGTGGCTATACTGAAATAGTATTTAGCATTTACCAACTGTGCCCTATTTACTTTTTCCCAAGAGAAAATTATTTAACATATTGGCGCATTGCTGATAAATTTGTAAAATAAAAATTTTATGAAAACATGATTTTTAGAAAAAGTGAACATGAAGGTACACCCTAAACTTAACTCTCAGTGGCAAGTAAATACGATCATATGCAAATGAGACTGTATGAATTCATATTCACTCACCACCAATTTAACCATTATATTTCTACAAATATACTGGGGTATATTTGTAGGAATAGCCAAACATACATTGTATTGGTCAAGATTATATTTTGCTTTAATGCCAAAAATCCTAGGATATTAAGTAAAGATCAGGTTCCATGAAGATATTTTGTATATGTTTTTTTGAAAAAAAAAAAGAAAAAAGATTAGTAATGTGTATCGCTAAGAACTTCATTTGCACAATTAGACCAATGTTTTCTGTATTTAGGTTAGTTTTTTTGCACACTTAGATTCCGGTATTTAAATGGTTGGCCATATTTTGTCCTATCAAAACAAACCATAAATCTATGGGAATATATTTATCCGCTCATATATTCATCTTTCAGATCGATCTTATTTTTGATAAAACTGCCACTTATGACTGGTTTTGTGGCCAAAAAAAGGGTCACGAATGTTTAGCAAGCGGAAGCATAATTCTCATGAATACTTTACTCCTTTTATGGCATCATGACAGCTCAAATGCATTTAAAACTTCATTTAAATTGATGAAGGGTCTGTACTTTGATGTCCACCTCCGTCATCCACAAAACCCACACTATCTTATCCGAACCATTAATAAGACGCATGACTGTTTACAGTAGCTCATTGGTCAATAGCACATAGCAACAACACCTGACACCCTATTAATCACATGTAGGACCACAGCTACATGAAATGTCATTACCGACTTAGCACTAAGCTAAGCACATTTGCACCTGTATGGGAAAGACGTGCGTAATTAAAGCCCTGGGGGCCCAATCTTGATTTCACCGCTGAATCCTTGAACCTTGCGCTTTCTAGTCTATTCCTAGTTCAGGATCAGAGGTCCCCCCTCCGAGCAGTCATTACTCATCTCTTTACACACGCGTTCTCTTTCTTCCCCAAAGACCACTGACCTGTGCACTCAACTCACAACGGCTGCCAACCACTGCAGCCCTGCCAGCAAAAAAAAAAAAACAAAACAAAAAAAACCCACACAGGAGCTACATGGGTGGCAGAGAGCTGAAAAGAAGAAAGAGCTTCTAGTTACCAAGAAAGCGAAGAGCACTAATTTAGCATTCGGGTGGCTCTGTCGCACTGGTCTTATTGTAATTTCGCAAAGGACAGTTTCATCAATACAGCCCGCTCTAAAAGAGCATCAATATTACCATGACAATGCCATGTCCACCACGAGCTGATCCACTGGCACGGCACCCTCTACAACTCTCGCCTCCCAGCCAAACCGAACCGGGCGGGTGACAAATTCTCTCAATGTCAACCAACCCTGCCAGCAGCACTAAACATCACATTTGCGCCCATTCCAGCCCAAAGGAGTTTGGGGGAGAGTTGCTAAGCAACTTACATAATCTTTATGTGCTTCACATTATCGCAAGAGTCTGCGGTTGAGTAGCACTGAGTAAATCGAGGTCTTGCTTCCCCTATCACCCCATTGATCGTCGCATGGCCAGTCAGAGGCGTGTGATTGTCATCTCTGAGTGAATGGATTTGAACTGGAGGAAGGAGCAATATCTCTGATTGCTGCTGATCTCTCTCTCGTGCCTCAGGTCTGCACTGTTAAGAGATTGTGTTAAGTTGCGTAACAATGCACGTTTAAGTTAGAGTTTCTGTGCAATCGGTACAAGGAAAGAGAGTAGAATTATGCGGAATAGAATAGAATAGAACATGCTACTTAGCGAACATTTAGAAAATAGGCTGAAAAATAGAATTCATGTCCATCTACTCAGTACTGAGAATGGCAGAATAGAATGACATTTCTTTTTACTTTCTGTAGAATAGCAGCATTAGATTATATCATGATTAAGAACATAATTCTATTCTAATCTAATAATAACAGCATTGCTATCGTATTTTGTTCAGCACACCGAATAACAGAATTGTCTATATGGAATAGAGCGGCATTTCAATTTGCTTGTATTACAGAATAGGAATTCATTTGTTCAGGACGACAAATCACAGAATAGAATAGCATTTCACTTTGTGCTACAGAATAGAATAGTTTCTGTTTACTTTGCATGCAGAAGCATTCTATTCAGTGAGCAAGTGCAGCCCAGTCTTCTTTATTCTATTTTGTAACTTGGTGCAATAAGTAGACGGGAATAAAAGTCCATACTTTTGTTTTCTGTAAATTACAACACAAGACAGACAAGAAATATATTATGCTGGGTACTTTTTGGTAATAGAATGCAAAATTATATTCTGTTCCGCTCCTTTATACAAAGTAAACACACATTCTCTTCCATTCCAGTCGTCTATTTTCATGTTTTTTTATTTATTTTACTGTGTATACAAAATTGCATTTTTATTCTTCAGTGCATAGAATTACTGAACAGGCTAAACCAGGCTGGACTATAGCATTTCTGTTTACTATATCGAAATAACAGAAAGAGGGTTGCATTCCTGTCCACATAATAGCTGTATATATATATATATATATATATATATATATATATATATATATCTCACAGCACACAATCTACCAGGTGATTCGATGTGATTCTGTGCCCTGTCCTGGTTTATTTATGAACTGCGATATACCCACTTCTCGTCGGTCTCGGTAAAAACAGGACGCGTATACGCTTTTGTGTTCATGACTCAAGCTGAAGATGCTGATGCTGATGTTGGGCCAGTCTTACCTCAACGCTGAAGCGATGGTCTTCGGCCGCTGAGCAGCACATCCACACAGCGTGATGGAGCCACAACAGCACCGCATACGCACAGTCCAGCCTTCGCTTTTTAAGCAGCGTGCCGTTCATATTTGCAGATTCGCTCGGTTTTCCTTTATCAGTGACTATTTATGTCTCTATCCTCGTATGTCAGTTAAGCAAGTGGCGTTTTGGACCGAAGATGAAACCGTCGGAGCGCGGAGAAGCGTCGGCGTCCGCACATTTTGTCATTTGGCTGGCAATACACATTCCATCTTGCATGTCGGATGCGCTATTTCGAGGCATTTCTTCTGCTTTGAAACGTTACCTTTGCGAACAGGCAGGTTGCTTTTCTATATTGAGCAGCATCCAGAGCGTAAGCACTGCGCATGCGCTCTGATTCACTGGCCGGTGATGCTTGTTGACTAGTAGGCACCATTCATTCCGTCTTCATTCTTCTTTCTCTCTTGTCAATCACGGATCAATGAAGGTGTAAAATGGCTCTTAGGAGGCGGGACGCTGAAACGGCTGACACCGACGGTATAGCCTCTGGGAAACGGCCGTTAAATTGGGTCAGAGCCAGTACTTCCAGC
Organism: Puntigrus tetrazona; assembly: GCF_018831695.1. Lineage (NCBI taxonomy): Eukaryota > Metazoa > Chordata > Actinopteri > Cypriniformes > Cyprinidae > Puntigrus > Puntigrus tetrazona. Next base: position 316,821 of record NC_056700.1, read on the forward strand.
GGTCAAGCATCCTTCTGTTTAATAAGATCATGATAATAACATTAGACCACTGATTGCAGGGTACTAGCCAGAACAAGCAAGAAATGCGTTTATAGTCCATAGGGAATTATTGATCAATATGGAACAGCATATTTATTTTCTATGTCTGGATGCAACCTCCTTATTTTATCACATTTCCCCCTTTTAATCAGTATGACCCTTAAAATAATAATAATAATAATAAAATTATTATTATCACTTTTATTCAAACATGATTAGTGAAGTTACTTTGGTTATAAAAAATAAACATTTAAAATAACTATTAACGAACATTCTTTATATTCTGTATTTAGTCTCTCTCTCACACACACACGCGCGCGCGCGCACGCACACTCAAGACGCAACATTCTAGTTACAAATATGCAATATCGCTGCTTCATTTTTCAATACTTTACATACAAATCCAAGTATCAGAATTATTGCCACATACGTTATTCATGCATTCCCATACACTGATTTTCTTTTAGTGTCACAGCTTCCTGTGCACAGAGACGACAACAACGCACAGATAACTGCACACACAAAACGCAAAATGTAAGATGTGGACAGTGGACGTTCCATGCCCACCACAAGATGGGGATGGTTCACTATATTAGAAATTTACAGCTTTCTTTTCAGTTTGTTAGAAATACATCAATACGTGTGCGCGTGTGCGTGTGCGTGTGTGTGTGTGTGTGTGTGTGTGGCCAGAGAGCAAGAAAAGACAAAACAGAGACAAATCACTTTATGAAGTCACCATTATTTGGAAAAGAATAAAAATGTTAATACAATTATTAAGTTACAGCATAACTGTAATAAAAAAAGCCGTTTCAACAAAATAAAGCGTTAAAACGTCTGGAAATGCGTATTTAATACAGATCAAATACAGACAAATCACAGCATTAGACAGGCCAGCAATGCCGGGGAGGTCTTGAAAGCTCAGTCATGGGAAAATGAATTCATCTGCTTCGCACATTAAAGAGTGAAGATAAAGAGGCATCTGCGGTGGCCTCTGGTTTTGTGGGTATTAATAGCGCTCAATTAAAAATGAGCTCAAGGTTTTAATTTTCACACAGAGGTTGTGCTGGTGAGGAGCCGGTGATGAACACTGCAATTTAGTCTGATCAGCTGATCCGAAAAAACAAACCAATTACGATGATACTGCTCTCTGCTGCACTCAGCCACTTGAAATGCGATGGGAATTCAATGACAATAACGCAAGAAGAAGTCTTGACTCAAAAGACATACACTGTGTGTGCGCGCGCGCGTGTGCGTGTGTGTGCGCGCGCGCGTGTGCGTGTGCATCATTATTCAAATTGCCTCTGTGTCATCACTTTGCTTTTCAACTGAAAAAAAGAGATACAAACTGACATCTGAATCGTAGGCATCTAAATAACACGCACAAGATCCTTCCAAAACACGTTTTTTTCCCTCTAAACTCAATAACTGTTGTTTATGACTTTTATTAATTATTAACACACAAATCATTAAGAAGCTAGGCAAGTCTACAAGCCAAAACCTTATATAAAAAAAATAATATACATTTATTTTGAAAATTGAATGAAGCGTATTGGCTACAATATTTTATTTTTAATTGAAAATGATGATTTATTTACGTAAATTACGAAGGGAGTTTTAACGCTGTGTATTTTGTTAATGAATTAATCTGTGTTTATTTATTTTTTTTAAATAATGTCAATGATTTAGTGCCATTCATAACAGCATTCGCCAGCTTCGTTTCTAACGAATCAGCTGTTTTGAATAAATCTTTTTAATGAATGAGTCAATGGATCGCTCATTTAGAAGGGCATTTACTGCCCCTAATGGCAACTTTGGTGTTGTTCATTTACCTTTGACAACTAAAAGGTGTCAAGTAATTATAACTATCGATAATAAATAAATACATATAAAATATTTGTAACTTATATTGTTTAAAGGGTTAGGGACAAAGGGTTTAAAAGGTGTTAGGGTTTAAAAAGGTTGCCTTCAACCTAAAATGAGATTGACTCCTCTGGTTATATATCTGATATAAAGGTATTCTGGGTAATTTATAACAAAGTCAAGTGTAATCATTTGCTCAATGCTGTACTTTAGATACACAGTCAGGTGAAATACGTTTACACAAAAAATAAAGTAGCAGTGATCAATTTAACAGTTTTTTTGACATTTTACTGAAAAAGACATAGTAATGTACTGCATGCTAGAATTGGATATTTTTATATTGCACACAAAGTCAAAATAAAAAGGAATCTAAAAATGCTTTAATTTAGCATATTCAGTATCGATTGCAAAAATAATAATAAAATAATGAAAATAGAAATTGTGTATATATATATATATATATATATATATATATATATATATATATATATATATATATATAATTACATTAGGTCTATTTATATAGTTAAAATAAAAAAAAAAATCATTAAAAAATTATTACTTTAATTTTGGTTTTGATAAAGGTTGGATATAACTTTAAACAAACAAAATTAATTTTATAACAATAACAAAAATCATGTTAACACATATTATTCACGCCACATATCATCTATACTGTTTTGTTTTTTTGTTTGTTTGCTTTTTTAGAGTGACAAGTCAGAAATGACGTTTCATGGTTTTTTTTTTTTTTTTTTTTTTTTATTTATTACTGTAATATATGTATACATACATACATGTAACTTTTTTTTTTTTTGAACAACCACAACAACAACAACACACACACACACACACACACACACACAAAAAAAAAGGGAATACACATACAAATATTATACAGAAAATAGAGGGGAAAAAAGAAAAAGGAAAAAAAAAAAAAAAAAGAAAGGGTAATTTCTAATAAAGAAAAGGAAATTAAATAAAAAAATAAAATAAAAAAAAAGGGGTAAATAAGGATTCTGTATCTATAATGCAGGTATGGTCTCAAAGAAGGAAAGCAGAGGATTCCACATTTTATAGAATGAATTGACAGAGTCACTGATAGAGTATTTGATTTTTTCCAAATGTAAGAAAGACATCAAATCTTTCAACCAAGAGAGATTGGGAGGGGGGCATGAGGATTTCCAGTGTAACAGTATACGTCTTTTGGCTATTAATGAGGCAAAGGCTATAATATCGGCATGGTGCTTCTTATATAAGCCATCAACAGGAGATATTCCAAAAATTGCTGTTATTGGACAAGGTATCACAGAAACACTAAGAGCTTTTGACATTGTATCAAAAAAAGAGGACCAGTAAGAATTCAGACTAGGACAAGTGTAAAATGTATGAGTATGGTCTGCTGGGGACAACAGGCATCTATTGCATCTATCATCTTCTGATAAACAGAGTTTTTTTAATTTTGCTTTAGTGAAATGGATTCTGTGAACAACTTTAAACTGAATGAGATTTAAGCGAGCACAGATACAGACAGAGTTCATTTTGGCTAAAACAGTGTCCCACAGCTCCTCGTCAATTTCCTGTTCTAACTCCATCTCCCAGGTTTGTTTGAGTTTAGAAAGAGGAAGAAGATGTGAGGACCGAAGCAGGTCATAAAATGGAGGAAATGCGGTTCAGAAATTTTGGTAGCAAGAATATATCTTCAATTAAAGTATTCTTTGGCTGCTGGGGGAAAGTATCCAAATGTTTTTTGGCAAAGTCACGCATTTGAAAATAACGAAATAAGTTTGATTTAGAGATTTTATAATTACTCAACAAATCGTTAAATGACCCAAATGTGTGATCAAAGAACAGATCCGGAACTGTATTAAACCCTTTTCATTTAGCTGTGTGAAAGTAGAATCCAAACTAGAAGGGACAAAAAGATGATTACCACAGATAGGCGCCAAAGTGGACAATGCTTTTAATTTGAAATGATTTCGGAACTGTTTCCAGATTTTTAGTGAAGAGAGTACAATCGGGTTTGTGGTGAATTTAGTGGGACATCGCAGATTGGGGTCAAAAACCAATGCGGGTAATGAGGATAATACGCAGGAATTGGCAAAAATATATTTTTTGGATATTAGCTGCCCAGTAATAAAAAAGAAAATTTGGAAGTGCAAGACCACCATCCTGTTTGGCTCTTTGAAGTGTTAACTTCGAAACACGTGGGGGTTTACCAGCCCAAATATATGAGGATATGATGGCATCAAGTGACTTAAAAAAGGATTTGGGGAGAAAAATAGGAAGCGTCTGAAACAGAAAAAGCATAATGTGGAAGGATATTCATTTTAATTGACTCAATCCTGCCTACTAACGATAGCGGAAGATTATTCCACTGTTGAAGATCTGCTTTAATACGGTCTATTAATTTAGTAAAATTTTCTTTTGCAAAGATTTGATAGATTTTGAGATTTGAATCCCTAAATAACGAAAACCAGTAAAAGACATGTGAAACGGAAGTAACGTCGGGAGATTTGTTTTGCCAACGCGTTAATGGAAAACATTCGCTCTTAGCAAAGTTCAGCCTATACCGGAAATAGAGCCAAACTCATTTAACAAATGCATTATGTTGTTCATACAGTTAAGAGGATCTGAGATGTATAACAAAAGGTCATCAGCATATAATGATACCCGATGTTCCTGTTCGCTTACTCTACTAATACCTGAAAACACTGAAGAAGATTTCAAAGCTATAGAGAGAGGCTCAATAGCCAAAGCAAAGAGGAGAGGTGAGAGTGGGCATCCTTGACGGTACCCGAGAGAGAAAAAATAAGTAGACATTTCAGAGTTTGTTTTCACACATGCTGAGGGATTGGAGTACAATAAACGGATCCATGATATGAATGTAGATCCAAATCCGAAATTTTGTAGAACTGTGAATAAGTAATCCCACTCCACCCGGTCAAAAGCTTTCTCTGCATCCAGCGAAATGACCATTTCTGGCTTTGATGACCTGGATGGAGTAAAGACTACATTCAGCAGACGGCGTATATTGGACGATAACTGGCGGCCCATTATAAAACCAGTTTGGTCATCTGATATAATGGATGAAAGATGACACTCTAAACGTTTGGCCAAAACCTTAGCTAATAGTTTAACGTCATTATTAATTAAGCTAATTGGTCTGTAACTGCCACAAAGTTTAGGGTCTTTGTCTTTCTTTAATATTAATGAAATCAAAGCTTGGCTTAGGGATGGTGACAAGAATCCTTGGTCCAAAGAGTGATTGTACAATTCTAATAGAATGGGGATAGCTGATTATAAAACTTTTTAAAAATTCAGTTGGGAAGCCATCCGGCCAGGGCCTTGTTGTTTTTCATGGTTGCGATGCAAGAAGTTATCTCTTCCAAACTAAGAGGTGCGTCTAGGCTACTGACTGCTTCTGAGCTTAATTTCGGAATATCTAATTGAGAGAGAAAATCATGAATAGCATTAGTGTCTGAGCAAGCTTCTGATTTATATAGCCTAGAATAAAAAAGCAAACTCCAAATTTATTCTGACTGGATCATTGATAAGATTATTTGAGGAGTCATAAACCTGTGAGATTAATTGAGAAGCCCGCTGATGTCTGAGCTGAGATGCCATGAGACGGCTAGCTCTCTCTCCATGTTCATAGTATGTTGCTCTTGTTCGATTTAGCAGAAATTCTGCCTTATTGGTTGTCAGTAAGTCAAATTCAGTTTGTAGTTTAAGCCGCTCCGTCTCTAAAGCCGTGTTTGGTGACCTGGCATTTGATCTGTCCAACTCTAAAATTTTATCAATTAGTTTCTGCTGTTTTAATTTTCTGCATTTGGTCCAATATGCATTAAAAGAGATTATCCTTCCTCGTATGTATGCTTTGAATGTTTCCATAGCAGTGATGGCGACACAGACTCAGATTTGTTGGTGTCCAAAAAAAAATCTATATTCTTAGAAATATATTCACAAAATTCTTTGTCAGCCAATAACCTGCTATTGAGCTTCCAATTTCCAGCATGTTTACAAGAATTTTGAGGGAACGAGAGATCCAAAATGTGTGGGGCATGGTCTGAGATAATTATTGCAGAATATTCTGTAGATTTGACTAAAGATAAAAAGCTTTATCTATAAAAAATAATCAATACGTGAATATACATGATGGACATTCGAAAAGAAAGAAAAATCTTTTGCAGTTGGATTGAGAAATCGCCAGGGATCTACACACCCCAACTGATCCATTACAGATGAAAAGGTCCTAGACATTGAACTAGGAGCTGATATCCTTGGCTGAGAACGGTCCAAATTCGGACTAATTGTGCAATTAAGATCCCCGCCCAAAATAAGGTGGTGAGTATCTAAATTTGGAAAGTGGGAATATAGTGTAGTCATAAAGGCCGGGTTATCAAAATTAGGGGCATAAACGCTTACTAATATAACAGGGGTCTGATATAGAGTACCTGATACTATTACGTAACGTCCACCAGGATCAGAGATTACACTGTTTGGGACAAACTTTATACGTTTGTGTATTACAATGGCAGTACCTCTAGATTTACTATTAAAATTTGAGTGAAAAACCTGACCAATCCATGGCTTACGTAATCTGTTCTGATCACACATCTTGAGGTGAGTTTCCTGTAAAAAGGCAATATCCGTAGACATACTTTTTAAATGCGAGAAAACTCTTGATCTTTTAATTTGACCACCAAGGCCTCTCACGTTCCAGGTAACAAATCTGATAGTATTGCAAGTAAGCCCCTCCACTTTAACTTTAGGAACACTCATTTGTTGTTGGAGAAAAACAGCACATAATGATGATAATAATGAAAATGATAAAATGAGCGAAAAGATCTTTGAGACACATGAATAGGTGAGAGTGAAGAATAGAAAGGGAAACAACAAAAACAAAAGAAAAGAAGAAAGAAAAAAGAAAAAAAAAGAGAAAAACCTACTATACTTACAACTCTGAAGCTCGTCTTTTGAACATGACGAGATGCCAGAACACCCATTTACACCACCGATTAACCACGTAGAATTGTCTACTCCAAAAACTTAAATTTACACCTTGTTAAATTTTAGTGATACATGAGAAACGTAAATCTTAAACATATTAATAACGTATCCGGACGTAATTGCAATAGAACGAGAGCTTTAACTGGAAGCATTATCTCGAAGAACCGCGGTATAAACTGTACCTGTTAAAGTCATCCTTCCATCGCGGCAATACAGTTTAGTCTATAGTTCCAGAGTTAGTCTGTAAAGTTCTGATGATAGAACGACTCTGCTGCTTCAGGAGAATCAAAGATCCGTTCCACGCCGTTGCAGCTCACTCGAAGGCGCGCAGGGTACAGCATTCCAAACCGAACTCCTCGTTTGTAGAAAAGGCTCTTCACTTTGTTGAAAGCCGCCCGTTTCCTCGCCGTCTCTGTGCTAAAGTCCTCATACATTTTGATCTTGTGATCCTTGTAAGAGAGGTCTCTCTGCGCTTTAGCCCATGTCATGACCGAATCTTTGATGATGTAACGATGAAATCTGACAATCAGCGGTCGTGGAGGTTCGCCCGCGCGAGGTTTGGGTCGGAGGCTGCGATGTGCACGATCCAACTCAGGTGGTTCTGCTAGACAGTCGCCAAGAAGTTCAGAAAGCAGGTTAGTCGCAAACTCCCTTGCATTCCTTCCTTCAATACCCTCCGGAAGGCCAATGATTCGTATATTTTGGCGCTTCGAGCGAGAGATCAGATCTTCTATGCTAGCCTTAAGCGCCGTATTCTCTTTTTCCATAATTGTCATCTTCGTTTGAAGAGTGCTGACATTATGTTCGAGTCGAGTTAACTGGTCGCTGTGCTCCGATAGGCCCGCCCATCTCACTGATCGTAGCTGCTTGCGCTTGTCAGGTCGCACCTATCGATTCAATTGAAGACCGGATTGGTTCCAGAGAGCTGTTTAGAAGTGTAACGAATTCTCTAGTCATGTCCTTTCTGAACCTTTCGAGCTCCTTGACTAGAGATTCGGTTGTAAGTTGCGGGGATGCGGATCCGCTATCTGCCATTTTGCTGCTTTCTTGACAAGTCTGTGCATGTTGAGTTTTGCCGCTGTCCTCGTTGATTTACTCATTTTGCGATTATTTCGACGATGTAAAGTTTCACAAGTATAAAAACTTTCCAATCTGCTGTTAAAATCAGGTGTATTCTGATGAGATTACATGAAATAACGCGGAGCGTAGACACCGCGGCGTCTCAACCCCTCATTATCAAACCGAAGTCTCGTTTCATGGTTTTTAACATAACGCCGCAAATCTAAACTTTAAGTGGACCGAACCTGCAATATTGCTTTAAACTGCATAAAGTCGCTTTAAAGTGCGTAAAGTGAACTTAACCTGATCCGCCTAGTAGTTAAAAAGCTTTACTCGGTTACATGAGTTGCAGATATTTATTGTTTAACCAGAAGAGGAGCCATGGTGACATGCATGCTATGACAAGCGTACCTTGGCAACGGTCTGATGTGGCCTTGCACAACACACCACTCGCAAAAGAGAGCAAACTGAAGAAAGAGTGCCTGCGTTGAGTAAGAAAATGACAGTTAAATTCATTCACCATATCCCAGTGGTTAATTTGATGTATGCATCTTCTGTCGTCTTAAATTATCCACTGACACTCTCGTCGATACGTGAGAGAATATAGCTGACCTTTCTACCATTACTTCCTCTTCTAAATTTTTGTCATTTAAAAAACATTGTATACTGTACTTATAATATTTATAACTTAATGTGACAGAGAGCGAAAAAGGATCTTCAAAGTGAAAAACAAATGCAGGTAGAATGTGATCCATCTGGAATTGGTTAGTTTCTGAAAGTGTGTCAAATGCAAGTTCGCTACAACAGCTGTTTTCATATTTTGATAGTATCTGCAGAAAGGCCATCTGTTCTAAAAACGATGTTTGCTTAATTGCTAAAAATGCACAAATAGCGTACTTCAAATCCTAAATCCTGTACTTACAGCACAAAGCGAATTCATGGTTGTTTTTTTTTACGCACTTAAGTAACCACTTAAATTTATTTTATTTCATTTTTTCACTTTTAAGTACATTTTACTTTATGTTTTGGCGTGTTGACTAGCATGCTCAAGCACTAGTGTTTATTATAATTTAAACTGAAGCGTTATTTCATATTCACAGGCAAGTCTTAAGGATAGTGATAGTGTTCCCAACTGAAAATATCTCCTAAAAGCCGCTTAAATGTCTCCATTTAACTAATGCCTAGTCCTGGCTTAAGCTAAGCTCTATCTTAAAGTTAATATATGTTATGTGTAATAAAATAAAATTTTTCTTGTCATTGCATTTAGCATATCTCAAAGACAAAAGTGGTAAATTTTATAAACATTTTATAAAAATTAGAAAAATTAACTTGAGGTAAGGGTGTTAAATTTAACTGATTACACTGAACACATTTTTTTAATCGAATTAAAAATAACCCGTGTTTCAATGTCTGAAAACATTGCATTCAGTGAAGTATATTCTTTTAAAGTACGGGCACCTAAGCATATTACTTCAAAAAAAGTGTGCTAATGCTACTTGTTTTTCACACACTGAACGTTTCAAAGGAAGACTAACTTATTGCATTTTAATCAACGACCGTTTCTTTCTTTGGAATAACACACGCCGATGAATTGTTCGCAATGAAAGCTGGAACGCACGTAAAATTGGGTCAGTTTTGCTTTAATGTTGACTCTAAATGTAATAACGCCCGTATGATTGTCAGGCAGGGCGCAGACAGCCTTAAGGAGAACAGCTGCTAAGGAATGTTATAGACGTACTCCTTCTTAATTAAGCCTAATTATTTCTCTTCTGTGTTTGGACTGCCTGCAGCAGATTCAGGCCTTCGTTGTGGGGCAGCTCTTCAATCACAGTGGCTACTTAATAATTAGAGCAGAACCACTAAACGCGGCGTCTGATTTGTTAGAGGGCTGCGACTGTGAAGGGGACACTTGAATGAACTGCGGTTGAGATCAACGCGTTAAACATTTGTCATGGCAGGTGCTGGAGTGAGTCGTTTTCACAAAACCAGTCAAAGAAAGCGCAAAAGCTTTAGATAAAAAAGCGTACTATAATACAGAACACAAAACAATGCAGCCGAAAGCTGCTGTTCATTTGGTATTGCTCAGGAAAAAGATAGCAGTTTATATAATGCACGCTTAATAATGCATTACACAATTACGAAAGCATAAGCTGTTACATTTGTGCAACTGCATATATTTTATTACATTTTAATTAGTAAACATATTGTGTGCTATTGAAGAAACCACTGAATAAAAAGAAAACGTTGATGACAACTTAACTCACTGTAAAACATAAACAATAAAAAATAAAAAAAACAATATTTATGCACTGTAAACTTATTGCATTTGAAGAAAATTTCTAATACAAATGTATATTTTCTTAAATTACCATAAACTCAAATTCATTGCATATATATAAAAAATATGATTTATATATATTTATATATGCATATATAAAGTTAAAGGGATAGTTCACCCAAAATTCTAAATTTTACTGTCATCATTTACTCACCCTGGTTATGTGATTATTGTTATTATATGGTTTTGTAGATTTGGTTTGTGCTTCTGGTGTTCGAGAAGTAAAATTCAAAATAATTTTTTTTAAAAGTATTTATCAAAATTATAAGTAAAAATGAAATGTAACTTTTTTTAAATGTACAAAATTTAAATTTTTTTAAAATTAGGAATGGCTAACAACTATCTTGTTGAATGCACGTGTTGTGTTTTTATATGCGCCTATGTGTGTGTCCTAAAACAATGCTTTGATGATCAAAATTCGTAAGATAAGTAAAGAAAAGAAATCCTACACTTAATCAGCCTTCTGATTGACCTCATTGCAGCGTCGCCTGTTGTTCATCTGTCTGTCCGAGTCATTTTCTTTGGTGATTTGGACGGCTCCTTCACTGTCCAGCTGGGTGTCCTCTTGCAAGATCAAAGCGGGCAAAAAAAATGCTTGTGAGACCCTCCTGCACGGTGGAATCACACATTCGCTCTTCTGCATCAATAAACAACTTAATTGCTTCCTTGTCTCATTCTCTGACGAGTCTCTTGCCAGGATTTAAAAAAGAGCACAAACCAGCTCAAAACCACTTTAACACCTTAAGATTTATTGTTAAGTCCTGCTTTGCCTTACCGAAAACAATTAATGAATAAAATAACATCAACACAACAGGGCTGTTAATAATTTGTGTGCACCCAGATGGCATCCTTGAACTCAGTCTTGACCCCTGCTGACTGCGTTTGAGTGTGTGTGTGTGTGTATGGGTGTAAATAAGTGCATTGTGCTGTGCAAATGTATGTAAATCACCTTATGTCCACAACTTTGTATATGTGCCAGCGCATCTCCCCATTCTCTCAGTAGTCTTGCGCTTGAAACCTTCAAAATATGAACATGGTTAAAATATGCCTAGTTGAGCAAGCTTTATTCAGTTAGAGAAAAACGTATGAGACTGAAGCAAATTAAATGTTATGTTAGTTATAAATAGTGCTAGTCGGTGCTAGTGCTAGTCTATTAGCACGATTATGGAAATCTTACCTGATTATGATTTATGCATGACTGACGAATACGCGTCACATTTAGTTTATGTTCAAATTGATGAATCCAGATAAATGGAAACACGCAGTTCGAAAACATAAATCTTAAATATGTTTTGAGGGCTTTTACAAGGGTCATGTGACGTGTCATGGAGGGGGAGGGGCTTTCTGGAGTCAATCGTTCTGCACATGAGGGATTAAAGTAAGCTTTTACTATTTTAATATTTTCAATTCGAGACGAACGCACATATGCCTCTGATTAAATTCGCTTTCCCGATATCTGTTTGACTCTCGCTGTAATGAAAAACAGTTCCCTGATTATGTGATTACAGAGAGCTATAAATATTTGACTTTTTGAGCATTAATTATTAGGCAAAAACAAAGATTGTCTAACGGTCTGTTGTTCTTCCAGTTATTGGCAGTAGCCTAGCAGGCATCATATTACGCGAAGATTGTTTTTAATTTAAGCACATGTGCTACTTTGGATGAGTAGCATCAGAAATGTCATGCGTATGTTACTCATTTGTATGTTTCACAAATAAAGTTGCAAAACTGAAGGTAAAATGTTTTGCTTGGTAAAAAAATGCTGTAGCAGAAATCTGTGTAAATATGGTCAATCCATCACTCGTACAACAAACCCTACTATATTCACTTAGAATGTAATAACTAAACATATATATTTTGGTAACATTTTACAATAAGGTGTCATTTGTTATTTTAAGTTTTAATGCATTAATGCAAGTTGAAAATAACATTAACTAAGATGACTGAATGCTGTAGAAGTTTTGTTCATTCTTATTTCATGTTTACTAATGTTGCTAATAATGTTCACTTATAAACCGTAAAGTATTACCATATTTTTTCACTAATAATTAATCATCCCAATGCAGCTAAATTTTATTTATATAAACAGAAAAAGGTACAAAGGCACATGGGCATTATCATTAAAAGGCACTTATATGTATATTTTATCTACCAAAGTGCACCCTTAGAGGTAAATATGATACAAAGGAGAGCATACCTAATTTCCTATTCATTTAATGTCTGTTCATTTTGTTTTTACTCTATATACCTGTATTCTAATGTCTGAATATTGTCAATATATAATGTTTTCTTAGTCCTTGTGACTGTCTGCTATGCATTAGTGTTCATTCCTGGGGAAAGTTTCGTTTTTTATGTCATGTGACACGCTAAAAGTGACAATAAATTCGATTTTTCTGTTGAATACTAAAGCGAAACGATTTTTTTATTCACACGTTAACCCTGCTTTTTTTCATTACAGTATTGCAATAACTAGCTTCAATTTATGTTCAACTTTTCTTTGGCTCATCAAAAAAAAGATTAGGGGCAAATCAGTGGTTACAACACTTTTTAATGTGAAAAAAGTGTCAACCTTTTCCGTGTAAAGTTACGACGGCATGCTCTAACATTTCAGTTTTAATAAGGGAACGGTGGTAATCAGCATTGATGTTCACGACACCCCTGAGTAATATGCATTATTTTATTGTCTTGTGGTCTTACAGATGTGCTTATAGACTGCTGCATTATTCAAGAGTTAGTTCCAGTCCATTAACGTTTTTAAACAAGCAGTGTTCCTGCTTGAGCGGAGATGTTTCATATCGCTGGAAACTTTTATTGTTTGTATTGGAATGGTTTTGATAATCCTTCTGTACTCAAACATATCCATCACTGCTAAAAATAACGCTCTTTTTAAACAGCGTATAACAGATATTAGATTGAGCCATTCTGAACTCTAGATACTGCTGCTCCTGCAAATTTCCATACAGGACAGAGTGTTCTCACCGTATCTTGACTATCTCGACTTTAAGTCTTAGCTCTCCTGATGTTTACATTTTTTCCATTGGTTGCGCTGCCTGACAAAAAAGCCTGGAACTTTCCAGCAACAGGTTAGTGGCCTTAGTGGCTAAATAACAATATAGATCTCAAACCGCCCCCAGCCCACCTGATGCTAATACCGGTTCTCTTTTTTTATTCTGATGACCCGTCCCTGTCATCCATAATCAATCAAAACTCAACCACGCCCATTACTTCCTGTGTGAAAACCACTTAACAAGACATTAGCTAACTGTAATGTAATATTCGCCTCATAAAAATGACCGGAGACGTGTAATGAGGTCTTTCGTATTTGTCCCCATGCAGTCTAGCGAGGATATTATTAAGATTTGCGGCCTTCTCGGTTTCCTGAAATGACCATTTGAAAGTCTTATTAACGCAGCCGTAATCCATTCTCAGGTAATGCTGTTGTGACGTGACCTGAACAAATTAAAATTTAGTATTAAAACTGCTTATCAGACCCATTTCGACAGATATGCATTCAGGTTATAGATGCGAAATACGATTTTTTATAACGTATTAAATCTTTTAAATAATTCACATTTTAAGACTCAAACAGTCTGAATCAATGTGCCGCTCAACTGTTTGCCAGCTGAATTGCAATGGGTTACTCTGTTTAGAAATCAGGACACAAGTATTGCACAGATGCAGTAATTGGGTGGCTGGACGTAATCTCAACTTTTGAAACGAATAAGGTGTTGCAGTCGATATTTCCAATGATGTTCTGTATCACCAACGAAGCAAATACCCCAAAACAAACAATAATTGCACTCGTTACATTTATTAATGTTTACATTCGTCTGGCAATCAATTCAGTTTAACATTGTCTTTGTTTATTTTATTTTATTTTGCAAATGAGAAGACTTTAAAACGGGCCGATTTTTTTAATACTTTAAACACAAAACAAAATAGACGCAAAAGGTCAGTTTATTCAAGACCCGGTGGAGTTTGAGTAGGAAACACGAGATTCTTTGTGGTCAGTTGATCTTTGGTGACCTTTGGGAACACAAACTTCCTGGATGCTTTCCATCTCCAAACCACTGTCTGGCTACTGTGGCAACTCAAATGAATGCAGCCACGTCTACGGTCATTTCTTAAAGGACTCAATGGACGATTCACAACAGACAAGGGAGGTTTCCGAAGATAAAAGAGACTCCAAGAATTACGTCAAAGACACTGATTTTGCAAATGACTCTGTTTCTCCTACAGAACTTTCAAATTCTTGTTGCCAGCCATTCTTATGTATTAAAATGCATTGCCCGGTGATGCCTTTTCACCATAGATCCGGTCAGAATCATCCTTAGGTTGTTCTAAACCTTTCTTATCCACAAAAGAAGAATGTTGGTAACCGAACAGCATTTTTCCGTACTACTGGCTTACGACCCGCCCAGGAAGATAAAATTCGAATTCCGCTCTTTTGAATTTCCACGCTTTCTGATCTGTGAAAATTGCGTAACTGTCACGCACGCGCCGTCGACTCGTTGAGCGACGCGACAAACTTGATCAACCAGTGTTTCTTAGACGCAGCTTTATTTGCGGCAGCCTGATACGATATTCACACTGACCGCCACAAATAACCTCCCGTGGCAGCTTCCGAGATGGGCGTGTGTCGATCCCGAAGTATCGATATATCGATACTGCTGCGAGTAAATCAAATATATCGATACAGAGGTGTGTTATATTTACAAGTGATTCGGTTCATTTAACAAACAATCAAATAAAAAAGATAAAACTATAATAATAATAATAATAATAATAATAATAATAATAATAATAATGCGTGCAATGCACTGAATTGACAAAATCCTGTGGGAATGGGAGAGTTGTAACACTATCCCTTTAACCGACTAATGACCTAAATGGGTGAAATACATCATATATGAAATCATATATTTGTTGATGTTGATAAATAGCTAGCAGGCCTGTTTTAATTTGAATTAACAGTTACTCTTGTTATTAATGCAACATATAACAAGCGTTATTAATTAATAAATTAATTAATTAATAAAAATACAGGAGGTTAATTTTGTAAGACTGTAATTCTAGGCAGATGAAGATCGATATAAATCGTCTGACATATAAAAACTGAGCAGAATAATTGTTTCCAAGTTCACGTTGCTAATATAGGCTAGCATCTTCTTCAGTTGGAGATATTGTTACTATTCTGGACATATAAATATTGATGACCACAATATAGGCCTATTTCCATTATTTCACAATCCATCAGTTGATTAAGCTGTTACAACATCGCTTTTATTTTTATTTATTTATTTAACTGTTTATTTGTCACAGAGTGCGAAAAGTTGTACACGTAATTTGTTGCAGACAAAAAGCTATCGGAGTAGTTTGTGACGAAAACAGTTCGTGTGTTGTTGTCTTCCCTGCGGGTCCTCGTTTGTCGGAATGATGTCACAGACCTCGAGATCAATAAGTAGCTACCTGAAGCTGTCCGGCGCTCAGCACGCGCGCGAGCCCTCCTGCCGCTGACGTCACGGGCTCGGCTCCCGTCCCGCAGAACTCGCCTTTCTCGCCGCTGATGTTCTCGAGCGCGGAGGAGGAGCTGTCAAAGAGAAGGCAAGATCCCCGAACATTCAGAAACCCTTGAAAGAAGAGCCCTTTTAAGTATGGAGTGAAGCCTGAGAGGTTTTTTACACGCGAGAAATGGCAAGACCGACTGAAATCGGATTGTTTTTCACCTTACTGCTCTCATGGAGCTTCTGCGCGACGCCGGAAAAGAAAGGTAGGGGTATTGTGAAACGGCTCGTTGTGTAAGGTTAAAGCTTAATCTTTTGAGAGAGAGAGAGAGAGAGACAGAGAGAGTTTAAGCTTTGTGGGAACGGAGCACATACCTTCAGAGATGTGCGCTTGGAGAAGCCTCGGTCAGCGTGGGAACAGTGTGAAGTTTGTGCTCACTGTCCCACAGAGAACTTCCACTTGGATACTAACTAAGTAGCGTAGTTTTTAACTGACGCTTTTATTGAGGTTGGCTAGTTCTGGGGACAACCTGAGGCTGAGTTTCTATCAGTCCTTGGGTTTGAACTTTCAACCTTTCACTTACCCAGATTTTAGGTTATGTGACCCCACCCCATACGATTTTTTTAATAAGGTTGTGATTTTTAGCTTTATTGTGCAATACTGCGTGGCGCTGCCAGGATTCAAATTGCGGAGCAGAGGTTGAGAGAAGAGGATGATTCTTGCATTATTATAACAGTGTTTTTATCAGACAACCCAAAACGTGTTTCGTTTGGTAACATTGCAGTTGGCTAAAAATATGAATACATTTTAAAAACCTAACAGTAATTACATTGTTATATGTGTCTGTAGATATGTGGTAGAAATAGCTTCTGTAGTCTACATTGGGTTTTTTTATTATTCTGTTTTACATTGCACCTTTTTTTTGTAAAATTTTAACTGCTGTGGGATGTCAGCCTACCTAAATCTTTTTGTTTATACCTCATCTTTAATCTTTTGACATCAACATTAATGAATAACTAAATTAAAAGTGTTAGGAAAAGTGCAGTAAAGCTATGGTTGTGAAATTTGAATAACTTTTTTTTTTTATTTTAGGTTTTAGTACGTAAGCATTTTTATAGTTAAAATAATTGTTGCCTTATTTACTCTGACCCTGATTTTGTTGGTTTAACCAAATGCAGTCATCTTGGTTCAGTCATTTTAACTTAAATTTGACTTCTATCACGCGAAGCATTTTTTCTAGGTTGTCTAAATTATGTTTTAATATGCAGATCTAGTGCTTGATGGGATGAACGTTCTCTTTGAAATGAATTCAGCGAACTAAATCCATTTATTAAATTTACGATGTTAGGGTTTGTCACATTTATTAGATTAGTTAAAGTGTGTTTATACGCCACTTTGCATATTATTAAGATAATCGCACGGGTGTCCTGCGTGTAAACATATGACCATGCCAATACTGGCAGATGGGGCACGCACAAATCACTTTATTACAGTCTGCTTCCTCATTTGGGCTCATTCAGGTTTACAGTAACACTGCCAAGAGAGAAATCCCTTTCCTTTAATATACTGTAAGTTCTGCTTTGACAATCATCACCGATGGTACATGTTCATACCGCTTGTCACACTTGGATACCTTTTGCTTTCACTACGTATGGAAGTTAGACAGAGAAAGGTGTAAAATGTGAAGAATATTAAACAAATAGTCACTTATTGTCATTGTTAATTGCACTGATTGCTAGTTTTCCAGCCTCTAGTGTTTTAGAGGACAGGCATATTACAGTATCAGTGAGGACAGTCATGACGTCCTATAATGTCTTTCCCGGGCTCCTGTTGTGCCTCACTCAAGGTCAGAGAAATGCAGCTATCTGTTATATATGAGACCGAAACAGCTGTTTAGTCTTCATAGACTGCCCAGGTTAAATACTAGATAAATGCATTGCTGGCCCAGATTCCAAGTAGCTGTTTCAGAAGGTGCACCATGTCGAGCTATATTTGAATTTGCAGTAAAACGTCCCACATTTGGTCATCAGTCCAGCCACATGACGGACTTTCAGATGTGTCTTTCTTTTCATTAGCGTGGCACTGACCTCTGGATAACGTCCAGCCTCATTGTGACCTAGAACAATGTCTCTCAGGCGATCGCCTAAATCACCGGTGCAGTGAGAGCCATATGTGGGTATGGATGCTGGAAATTGTTAAAGACTCTTTGGGGTGCAGTACATACACTACAGGATAAAAGAATTACAAATTACAATTTTTTCATGTTGTTGAAAGATATCTCTTTTGTTCACCAAGGCTGCATTTTTAATCAAAAACATGAAACTGTAATATTGTGAAACATTATTAAACTTGAAATTAATTATTTTTAATCATTAAATCATTCTAATTTGCTCTTTTGTTGCAACATTAATATTTAAAAAAATCTAGTTTTTGTAGTGTATATTTTACCTAAATAAAAGTAGCTTCAAAGCAGATATTATCAGAGCAGAACAGAAAAAACTTTTTCTTCAGATATAGGGATGGACTCTAAATTAAAGCTTTTTTAAAGCAGATAGGAGCATACTCTTTAGACACAAGTTTATTGTGTGTTATTCCTGTTTTACTGAACTACACTCAGTCCAAAATGAAAGTTCCCCAAAACTTGTTTTCATTGTGTGTTTAAATTAGTTTTGTCTATATAGGCAGTGGGATTTAATGTAGTCCATCTGTGCTCACAGGTCTTCTACGGGCACTTATGAGTCTCGTCCGGATGGCTCAGAGGTGACTCAGAGTTAAAGCATACAAATACGTGTGAAATGAGCTTTAGTTGTGTTTGCTGGGTCTGGGGCTTTGGCTGAAATAATAAAGGTGTTAAAGTAGTAAAGATGTTGGAATAGGGTTTTGTCAGCATATTTATGTACAGTACTTTTAGAAAAGTCGAAACCCAAAGCTTTTAACAAAGCAAATTGCTGCTTTTTTCATGTCTACATTTTTTTCTTTTTTGCTTGTTCAACTCTTTTAACAGTCCAGAGAAATATACATTAGTATTTCACCCTCATTCCTCATCTCAATATATTCCTATTGCAGTCAAAGGATTTTAATCTAAAAATTCTAAAATGTCAGCAGAACTGCTGCAGAAAATCAAAAAACTTTGAAAGTGTAGTTCACCTCAAAATATAAAATGTAATCTCTTATTCAGAATTCAGCTTTTTTGTATTAGATGTTGTGTCTCATACATAAGTCTGCTTCTTCTTTAGGATAATTCATCCTTTTCTGCTGATCTTCTGCACTACTAATAATATTCTCAGTAGGTTGGTCCATTGCTTTGAATTTGAAGTGCGCTATCGAACCTGACAGAATCTTCCTTGGGCCCCAGACAAAGTGTTCTCGGGGCCTGAAATGCTTCTGGACTGAAGAAAATGGGAAATAGAAAATAGGAAAACGAGTCTGTTTCTTGAGTCAGGCTTCTTCTAATCATTTACAACTTGCTTGTGTTTGTGATCCAAAAGACAGATCTCCCAAATATTTCAAAACAGTTAAATTAAACAGCCATCATGTGCTGTACCATTCTTTATTGAGACGCTGGCAATGCTTAGGAACTTTCAAGACAGTGAGTAAGAGCATGATCTTAAAGAGTTTCCTTTAAAGGGATAGTTCCCACAAATATGAATGTTCTGTCATCATCTACAAACCCATATGACTTTGGTTATTTGAATCATTTAAACTGACATTTGAATGAATCAACTCAATTCATCACACAAAACTACTATTTTAGCTGTTGTGGGTTTCACAAGAATAGAAAAGGAAAATACATAAAAAGTATTTTGTGTGAGGTTGGCTGGGAGTAGAATTTTATTATAAATATGCATGTCATATTATCTAGTCATAGCAAATATCATGACCATATACAAGTCAGAGGCTATAGTGTAGATGTCTTAATAGTTCACCAAAAAAATGTAATCGGCGCAATTTACTTAGTGTCATATTGCACTATTTTTATATGAAAAGAAGATATTCAGAAGAATAATTTGGGCCATATAAAAGTTTTAATGTTTGGACCATGTTGATTTTCATTGTATTTAATACAATTTTTTCAATACAAATCTTCTTTTGTGTTCCACTGAAAAAGTTATATATATATATATATATATATATATATATATATTTTTATATATATATATTTTTAAGTCATTTCTGTTTATCCGCGATTAATTCTCCTATTGGGAATTCTGTTTATCTCATGTCTCTCTCATTTATTTACAAGAATTCTGAATTTGTTTCTTGTTAACAGTGAAGGTCATAGATGGATTTGTTTTGCACTCTTATGAGTATCTTGCCTATTCAGCCTCGGGCATCATACCATTTAGATTTTGTCTAGAAAACACCCTGACATCCTTGCCAACACTGATACCAACACCTTATAAAATGTAACAAAGACAGGCCATTTTCATAATTACAGGCTCACCTAATTTTAAAGCACAGGTTGCACATCCCTCCATGTTACCCAGGTCTGCCAATTTAACTTGTTTACTATGATAAATAGCCTTTTCGATTTGTCATAAGAAAGATAAAATGTGCACCATAATCCGATTGTCCTCTTTTGCAGTCACAGATCCTCCTTCAGAAAGCCATCATTGTCAGTTCTTCCAGTAATGGCTGGAGACCATCAATGTTCTCCATTGGGATTCTCAATTGTTTAGCCAGTGATCTTGGGAAATACATCAACCCTGTTTTCCCCTAATTGTGAGTTGAATTTGAGATGTGATACTGCTCTTCTTTCCCATTACCTTCCTCCCCCGCCTCTAGACGGTCCAAGACGGAGGACAGTTACGTTAAACAGTCAGGCATCATTTCATCACGTCTTCTGCCAAATAAGGATAAATGTAAATAACATATGCAGTTGGATCAACTGGAACATCTTAGTCAGTTAATTGGCATGGGAATAGTTTTTGGCACTGGTTTTCTAGTGTCATGCAGCTTTAATAGCAATGACAGCTCTCTTTCTCTCTCTATAGCTCTCTTTAAGCCTTGTACTCTGGGGCTAAATAACATCTCCTCACCAAATAAAAATCATCGCAAAGGAATGCTTTGAGCCTACAGCTTTCCTGTAGTTCAACAGGTAGAGCATGATGCTTACGACACCAGAGCTTGAGCTGACAGGAAACTTTCCACCATTTCCCTGAGCTTTGACTAATTCAAAACTCTTCACGTCACAGAAAAGTACAAGAAAACTTTAACATCATTCGAGCGCTCTCTCATCCAAGTGACTGTTAGAAAACACAACTCTTAACTTTAACACACAAGTAGATAATGTGCTATTTTCCATGTGAAGTAATTATTTTAGTTATAATGACAAAAGGTAAGCCATATATTCTGATGTTCATTTTATTTGTTTTCTTTGTTTCAGACGGTCCAGTTCATTGTAGTGCCAAACACACTGTAGACTTAAAAAGTGATAAAGGCCTAAATTACTGGTTTTAAAACCAAAATGGCAAGACGGATGAGCTAATTCACACAAAAATTCTTTCGCCATTTAGACTATTTATAAATAGTTTTTTTTGTGACAATAAGTTAATTCTGTTAATTAAAACAAAACTCATAAGTAGGAAGTCAGTGTACGTCATTAGTTTTACTTTCTCACTAACATTTTATGATTGTATGTTAATTACTGATCATATTGGCTACATTTGTCATGTCTTTGGAAAGTAGAGCACACACAGAGCACATGGGGCGTGAAAACAACAACAAGACAGTCCTATAACCTGACAACATTAAAGTGGTGTAGCATTTATAAAATATTATAAAATAATATGTAGTCTATATAAAAACATTGACATGACAGATACCTACCTAAGGAAGAACACTATCAAAATGTAACTACACAGTAAATCATTGAAGTTAGATTTAGTTTACATTTGATACAACAAACAGATTTTTATTTATCCAGAGATGTATTATCATTGACAATCGAAATCTCAGTCCAGAAAAAAAAAGATCATTGTTTCTGAGCCGTGTTATCTTGTATTTCACATTAACATTACATTTGAGATATTTTAGAGTTAAACGATACAATTCTCAATTCCGACTTCAATACCACAGCAAAACCTAACAAATATAAAGTTCAAGCCTTATTACAGACAATTGAACGGTCAGTAAATAAGAACAAATTGCAAGCAACAACACAAATAAAGAAGTAGAACATAGATTTAAATTAAAGAATTGTTTAGTTTTTTTAGGTTGGTAAGTGTTCAGGTAAAAAAATGTAATAATCAAATATAAAAAATCATTGCATTTTCACTGTATAAATAACATATATAATAATTGTTAAAGCTTGGCAAGAAAATTTATTTTCTTTCTTTTGATGAGCAATAAGGACAGCTAGAGCAGCTGGTAATTTTGTTGTGGTTACTTTAAAATATAATGCAAGTTTCAAATATAGTCAGACTGTTTTTGACGATACTGTATGTGCCAGGACAGGAATTTTGACATACTTTTGTCTGTATTTGTATTTGTATTCATAAAGAAGCTCAATTCGGGGTATGCGCATTGCATGAAACGTGGCTCTATATGTGTGTGTTCTAAAATCTCCAAAATGTGCAATTAGGCCAGGTGTATTTGCTCATTTAAGCGCATGAAGACACGAAGACTCAATGTTGTCATGTTCATTTCAATGCTCTATAATCACTTAGATTGGCAAGGCATAAAAACATGTGCAGTTGATAAACATTCCATGTCGCCACAGCAAGCCAGTGACAAACCCCATCAACTGTCCCAAGTGTCTTTCACACTGGCCCTGGGCCATCAGCAGTCCTTATTTTTGAGCCCCACAATCACAGTCTTTTCTCAATTGTGATTTCTTGTTTTGTTTGCAAGAGCTTTGCTCGCTGCCTACAAATGATTGTTTTTGCAAATCCCATTAACACAAGTATCTACCCACTAAATAAACATGCTTGACACCGTGAGTTTTGTTTTAATATTGTTTACATTTCTTTCGATTTCGACGTGATTGTTTACACTATAAAGTGAGGTGATGATATGCAAAACACCTTGAAACCTCACGATTTCTTCTCCATTCTGATTTGCTGTCTCATTGTTCTCATCTGTCATCGAGCTCCCACACTGTTTGCACACGCTTTGCATGACCTCGTGATTGGTTTTGCAGATGACCGGCTGTGATTTCTCTCAGCAAAACCTGATGCCCGCATCAATTTCCTGCCTTTAATACCTGCATACTTCCTCCTCCACCTCGACTAAGTTTTTATCATCCGTTCTGAACGCTCTTTCAAGATGAGTTACCAGAGCCCACTCATAGCTCCATATTAAATTCCGTGAGTGCGATTGTAAAAAATGGTCCGTTACTAAGGGAGCCTGTAGCATGCGAAGGCTGGTTGTTTCTGGGTCTTGATGCCTCTCCCCTGTGATTGGCCTTCCCCAGAACCACATCTGCTGAAGCTGTTGGAGTTTCAAGAGCTGCGGAGAAAGTCAAATGAGTTCGCTGAAAAAGACGGACCTCCTGCTTTGATAAACTGTTGAGCAGTTACCTAAAACTGGCGAAGAAGTCAGTGCCTCATTTGCTGGAGTGGCTCTCTCGCTCTCTCTCTCTCTCTCTCTCTCTCTTTGGCAGAGAACAATGAGGGTTTTCTTCAGGCAGACTGCAGTTTTGAACGTTTCTCCATACGACTGCTATCATGGAATAAGCTATGTGACAGAAGTGTCATGTTCTTTGAGTTCCTTTGTCATTCACAGTCGTGTGGCAGCTCCGACAGTTCGATTTGTATGCTGATTGCAGTGACAAGGCTTGAGTCTGAAATAGCCAAAATCTGTTTATAGCTAAATGCTGTGATTACCTGTGACGAAAGGTCTTTCTTTCTTTCTTTCTTTCTTTCTTTCTTTTCTTTCTTTCTTTCTTTCTTTCTTTCTTTATAAGCATGTTAATTATCAAGCTAGTTCTGTGACGCTTGCCAGATCATGGGAAGACTATGTTTGAAACTCATGAATTTGCCAGAAATGGTGCATTGCACCTGGACCTCATGGAGTTTAAAGCATTTCCATTATCAAGTCAGCCATTATGGTGGAAAGAGACCTTGGAATTCAGGCTGGAAAAAATAAACTTTCCTTTTCATTCTTGACATCTCATTAGGGTGTGGCTCCATGTGAGAAGATGCAGTTTGTGCAGATCCCACAGGATTTCTCATCACATTTAATTGCCCAATAGAAAATGTTAATATATATATGTATATGTATGTGTGAATATACTGTATGTATGTCTTTTTTTACTTGCGGGTCAGTGTCCAAGGTAGAAAATGTTCAAGCGTTTTTAAGTTTTTAGAATTGTCTTTGTAATAATGTTAAATTCATATTAAAAAATTATTTTCATATGAATGTTCATATTTTCATAATCCGAGATTGCGAAGCACTTTGGCCAACCATGGTTGTTTTTTTTTAAATGAGCTATATTAATAAAACCAAACTAATTACACATTGATGCACAAGCACACACATAGAATTCAAAATGAAAAACATACTCGTCTTTGTATGCATGTAGGCCGTTTTGGATAAAGTACTAGACAAAGAAGCAGCATGGCAATATTGACTGTGTGGTGCGTCACACTGACAGTCATTGGTGGCTATATTTTCGTTCACTATTGGAAATCACTGAGGTGTAATATTGCAGGGAACACACTGTACAGGATTTTGACAGACGGAAAAACACAGCAAACAGAGTCAGTCCCATCTAAAGCGCCAAACAGTTACTCAAATATTTGACTTCATTATTTGATCAAACAGTGCCAGTTGTCTGATCGCAATATAACGCTGCTGAGGATGGACCCCTCGTTACTGGTGTTTTGTGACTGCTGTATGTATATTAGACAGATGATCTGGGAGGATGTGGAATAGGTTTTTTTAGACTGCTTAGATGTTCAGGTGCTTGTGCTGTTTCCATTTATTATTCCATGGAGTGTATATTTAGCAAACCTTAAAAGGGGTGGGGGGACGTAAAGGAAAACATTAAGAAACAGGATGACAGTTCTAGGCCAGCAGCTCTGACGCGCATATGCTAAAATGCACACTAACATAACAATGCAACGTTTATTGAACCTGTACCACATTCTGTGGTTGACAGTGGCCCATTTTGAAGTCTGGAATGAACTTTTGTCCTAGACTACTCCTCAAAACATCCAATTGAAAACTCATCATGTCTGCTGGGCTGCGTGTAGCGAGTGTATTGCTGACTAAACTTGTCAGACGTCAAAAAAGACGTTTATGCCTATTAAACAACGGCAACCATTTTGACTCTCCTCTTCCAAACCTGACCACATCTGAGTGACTTTTCAAACCATAATTTATAACTTGCGTTCATAAAACATTCCATTTAAGGCAGAGCTTGTATGAAATCTCTCTCAGCCAAAGTGAAACATTCAAGCTCGCAATAACCTTCTGCGTCTTCTTGGACGATCATGTTTCAAAATAGCACTTGATCCGAACAGGCCACAGATGCCCTGGGATAGGTGATACGGCTATCAGTGACACTCCCTCTACACACGTCTATTGTGAGTACACCGTATAGGACATGATGTGAAAATATAGACGTGTGTGAAGTGAATTGTAATGGATATCTTTGTTTACATGCTTTGTTTAGTGTATTGTTGCTCACAGGTGAACGGCTACGAGGCAGAATACAAACACATTTGAAGACAAAAACATTGTTTTAATTCATTTAACGCAACTTAAGTCTTTATTATATAGGTCATAGTGGAAAACTGACAGGAAAGTGGAGGAAGTACGAGAGGCAATAGAGTCAGACCATGACCTGGGCTAAATTTAAACTCAGGACCCCACTGTGATAAGTCTTTTTAAGACAAAGTCTGCTTTATGTCTTTAAAAGACTACTCATAAATGAATTGTGCAGCATCAAATTTGTTTGTTTTTCCGGCTTTCTTCTTCACACTGTAGCTGTTCTCTTGAATATTTGTTTCTTTAAAAATATGTCAAAACACTTTTGGCCTTTATTGCAAAGTTATATAAAAAATTTGTAAGAAAAACTAAATTTAGTCACACAGTCAAATATGCTTTTAATATATATACAATTTTGGCCCATTATTGTTCTTTGAAAGTACTTTTCTGCCAACATTTTTACATTTGTGCAAGAAAATTGTGTGTTAAAATAATTTTCTATGGTAACCGTTAGCATTTCACAGATGTGCTTGTATTTATTATATTGACTTATGGTATTTAACATGGGAATTTTCTTGAAATCAATGCATTCCCAGCACACAATGGTAAATATACCATTGTTAATTAAGTAAGTTGATTAATATGTATATGTTTTATATGTTTTGCATCGCAATCATAATTCATTGTCATGTATCTCAGACATCAAGAACATGCCATTTTGACACAAATGCATCCTATTTCAGTTAACTGCTGAAACTGCACGTTCTCATAGGAACTGCCGTGATATGCATCTAGGATGTAGGTCTTGCTGGATGTGGTTTTCCCAGCCCTAGGCTTTCTGCCGCTGAGGCTTGTGAGAACAGCTGAACTTTTTCCTCTCTTTCATTCTTTCCTATTTACTCTCTTTTTAGTTCACTGAAGTCTCCTACTGTTTAGTACAACGTAACTAATTCATCACTGCGCAGCACGTCTCCGTCTTGACATATCCATATATGCGATCGCTGTGTTGTTTACTAACTTTGCCAAAGGCTTTTTAGCTAAGCCTTCTCAAATGTACGGATGTTAGAAGCTCCTACAAAACCTGACACGGAAATCTCCACAGGCATGTTTCCACACGAATGCTCTTGAAAAGAACGAAATTCATGTATTATTGCAACAAAAACAAGCGTATGGCTCATTTATTGTGTACCAGGATCTGTCAAGTTGCTCCATATCCACCCTACTCTTGAACATTTTCGACTTATGTTATTATAGCTTGTTGATTTGGTATGTACAGACCTTATCTCCCAATTTCTTCTATATCACGAGGACAAGTGTTTTTAGTCAGACTGTGTTTGTTTGGTCTAGAGAGTGCGTTATGGTAGTGCCAAAGCAAGACTATGTCTCGCCTACAAGGCCTCACAGCATGTGTTGATTTGCAAAGTGGATCTAATTCTAGACGCCCCACTTTTACTCTTTCATCGGGTTAATTTGGGCAACATCCTTCAAGCAGAACAGCAACTCTTCATAATGACTTCTGAGGCAATGCATGCCATAGTGTGTGAGGAAACATTAGCGACTGTAAATGTAATTATTTCACCGTTACATGAAATGAGATTCTTGTGAAGTACCACTTTAGGCTAAAAGAGTTGGAATCCTGTGTGTTAAAATTCTTTTTAGTGGTAAATTAACATATTTCCTTCTTGAGATGTGTGTACAGAGGTTTACCCTGAATACTGAAGACATGATTACAAGCGTCTGAAAATGTGACTGTGAGACGGATGGGACATGACAAATAGAGAAAGTGCAGAAGAGAAACATTCGCCTCACAAGTGAGTCCAGGAACAAGTTTGAGTACATTGTCGTTTCCATGGGGACAAGCGCAGGTAGCACAAAAGAACCTTTATTCGATGATTTAGCATTGACTTTGAAACAGGCTTTACTGCCATTGTTGGCAGCATAATGCTTTGTATACATGACTTAAACACAATATTACTCTCTTTTACAGTAAATGCTGCATTAAAGGAAGATTATTATCCTGTCTCACTATTCCTCTTGAAACACAATAATCCACTAAATTAATAAACGTTAGAGTCATGTACAGAGTCAGAGTAAGTCACCTAATGCTGTGTTGAGGAGAGCAGGAAGCTGAATCATTCTGTGGATTTTCTGTATTTTACAAAAGCACATGCAGTGATTATGTTAGCAGATGTCCTGTTTGGAAGCTCTACTAATGAAAAGATGCGAGTTGTGCAGTTCGCAGTGCATCATTAGTTTAATTAAATGAGATAATTTCATTTCAAACTGGCAGTGTAACATTGATAACGGCCACATCTGTGGTCATACAGCTCATATCTTCTATCTTCTATGTTTGTTTTGATTTTCTTTGGTTCTTTAATAGAGCACTGCAGTATTGCTGTTGTTGTTGTTGTGTTTTTTATTTTAGTTGGTAGGCTAATATGTAAGCAACCTGCTTTCTAAAAAATAAATGTAGGATTTTGTACCTTTTGTTTATCATGATAATGTTTATAATAAAACTCCACTTTTTACGAAATCACCAGAAGTAAATAGGCTATCAATAAAATTTCAGTCTTTTAAAATCCTAAAAACATACAATAAAGTTAGAATAGTTTTCAGTGGTAAAATTCTAAACACAAGGAAACTGTTAAAGTGGACTAGCAAGTAAACAATTAATTGGTAGTTCACCAAAAAATGTAATTTTCTCATTAATTACTCACTCTCTTATGGCCTTCAAACCCGTAAGACCTTTGTTAATTTTGAGAACACAAATTAAGGTATTTTTAATGGAATGGAATTTCAAGGCCCAGAAAGGTAGTGTGAGTTTGTGTTGCTGTTTAGAGGGTCGAAAACCTCTCTCAGATTTCATCAGAAATATCTTGATATGTCTTCTGAACATCTTACCCGATTTAGAACAAAATGAGGATGAGTAATTAATGTTTTCATTTTTGGATGTAAAACACAGTTCTAGTTTCAGACATTTAACCAAAAGCTATACAAAGGACCCATTGACTTTGGGACTATGGTGTTAGAAGTGCTAAAATGCTAACTTGTTTCCATGTTTTGACATATACTAAGATATGTCATCCTTACGTGCACATTTGGAGAAAAACAATTACATTTAAAAAAACTGTGGTACTTTGCCCACTTCAACAACAGTTTGTCCTGTCACGCGGTTGCTAAGTGGTTTTTAGTGGTTTTAGCACATTGCTTTGTCTAAAGCCTAATGTCTGAGGACTTTCTAAAACATTGCATTACTATTGAACCTATTTTTGAAAGTTCTTTTGCTGTGGGAGTGTTTTGGCTGCCATTCCGTGGTATTTTATAATTTGCCTTTAGAAAAGTCAGGTGGCTCACAATGAAGCAAAGACTTCAGTGTTCGAATAATACAGGTTAACAACTAAATAGTGGCAAGCTGCCAAGAAAAAGATCCTGTTCACATTTCACAAGTAAAATGGGCCCCGTATTTTCAATTATGAATGACCAGGTCTTCTTGTGTAGTTTCTTTTTAACAATAAACTAGGCCTTTATAGTCTTTATAGAAGTAAAAATCCTCCTTGATATTCCATAGTCTAATTTGCTTGCCGATGTAAACTGCAGGTGTTCTGGCTGGCTTGAACAAGACAGGACCTGTTAACAGTCCTGAAAAGGTATTAAGCCTTTTTCTTGACGGTTGACATCCAGACCAAAGCAACACTTCAGTAACAGTAATAGAAGTTACATTTTGTGAAATTTCACGAAAAAGAAAGGTATTTCTTTAGCTAAGTGTTGAGAGGAGTGTATGAAACACTGCATTGTACTCTAGGTTGACACACAGACTGTGTCTCAAAACCATTGAGGCCCTAAGGTGCAGTGCTGTTTGTGAGGAATTGTACTGCATTTCCTCATAAGTCATGTTTACTCTGCGTGTGATAAACGAAGTTGAAGTAAGCTGTGTAAAAATGCAGGAAGCCGATGAATAATAAAAAAGATTAATGTCACTCACACTTCTGCTCTGTCT
Source organism: Puntigrus tetrazona (assembly GCF_018831695.1). Classification (NCBI taxonomy): domain Eukaryota; kingdom Metazoa; phylum Chordata; class Actinopteri; order Cypriniformes; family Cyprinidae; genus Puntigrus; species Puntigrus tetrazona. Next base: position 346,283 of record NC_056700.1, read on the forward strand.
TGCTATCTGTTCCCTATATAGACACCTGCATTCTAAGGGTGCAGCCTAAGTGAAATAAAGTGAAATTTGGAAATTGCATTGTGCTGTAGACGCTTATGTAGTGCATAGTACAGTTTCTATACATTTGAAGTATACTTTGTTTTCATTTAATTAATATATAGCATGCAATTAAGTGTCCAAAATTATTGCATTCACTTTGAATTTAATTGTATTGTTATAGTATATTACTTCAACAAAAGGTACTTTTTTAAACTCAACTTTAGCATGTTGAAAAAATAAAAATGTAATAACGTAATAAGCATAATTATTATATTGGATACAAATAGTCTACTAAAGATATTTTTATCCATACTTTAATAAATAGGCTTCAACTAACGTATGTCATCTTTGGTGATTTGAGATGATGTTATTGATAGTAACAGCTAATACTAATTATATAATACAGTGATAAAATACGGTCCCGTATTTTTATCTTTTGTAACTGCCTGTATTGATACCTTTTAAACGTCTAGATGGCTGCTCACTAGGTTTTTGAGTGGAGTGGATTAGTCACAAGCCAGTGATGCTGCATACTGTCATACCGCGTTCAGAAAAGTTTTTAATTAAATGAATGAATCCACTCCCGCTGCTCAGGGGTATTTCCAGCACCAAGAAAGTTGTAGACATCAGAACAGCTCAGAAGGATGTTACACGCCTCAGAGCGAAGCAATCCAGCTATATCGCTTTTAGTGATAGGTGCAGAGGCTCTCCGGGACACTGATAAAATCTCCTTAGAGATAAGCTTGGAATTTGTCCAAGTGCAAGATTAACTCCCTGACTGGTGCAGGGAAATGTTTTATGTATTTAATTTTTCGCATCAGGCCGATTCTAAAAGGAATCCTTAAACATTTAATTTAAAAATCTTGTTTTAGTTTTACTAACATTTTCATCCATTGGCAAATCTAATCATATGCTCATAACTCCGGGATTAGAGGATTCACAATATTTAACAGGTCAAGAGGTCATGCATGCGAGAAAGGCTGTTTTCGTAGTGGCTAGCCAAAGCTATGAGAGGAATTTGAGGCAGGCGATGACCATATTCCAAGGCCCTTTACAATGCCAGCAGAACTCTCAGCTGTATAAGGATTTTAAAGCCAGCTGACCAAAATGCAATAAGTTCCACTAGTGAAAATGCTTTTTTTTTAATTTAACAATTTTATACGATTCTATTCTATTCACCAAAAAACAAGCTCAGAGTCGCAATTTTACTTCTATTTCTGCATTTAATATTGAAATATTTATTCTCGATTTACTGTTAGACATTTTCTTGATTTTAAACGTTCAAAAATGTGCATTTGGAATCTCACATTTACAGTGTGGTCTTACTTCACCCCAAAATGTAAATTTTGTCATTTTGTCAATGCATTTAGAAATGAATTGCTGAAACATGCTACAAAGACTGTGAACTATATAATACTTAATGATGGAGTTATACCGTTAAACAGTTTTCACCATTATCGTGAGCAGATTTTATTGGATTTATACATTAATTAGCAGTCACTAAGACAGTCATTTTGGGGCGGAGTAACCCTTTAATCTTACTCTGTTGAGCCATACTGTACAATACATATTATTTGGTTGTTGGCAAGATTATATCTCATAAACCTTCCCATAACTTGTCTTTCTAGACTACATTTTGCATATACATAACCTTCACACACAACAATCAGAACATTTATAAAATGCCCCTTTGTTCAGTCTTGAAGAATGTTCTAGTTTGTTGTACAAGGTGTAAATTAGGTTTAGTCATAAATTCAATTTCTTGTTACATGTGGATTTTCATGTGTCCACCAGCTGTGTGTGATCTTTGATGTAAACCCGCAAGGTGCTCGATCATCTGGTTTTACACTCCCTATTTGCTAACATCATGCACATCTGAAAGCAAGTCATCCAGAGTAGTATTTTTGGTCCATGTTGGAGTGTATTTGCGTCAGCGTTCTGGATAGAAAAGAAGGGTCACAGTGCACTGTAGGAACTTGGTGTCTGAGATCTTATAACTTCAGTGGAAACATGAAGCATTTTCACAGGACATATCACTGCATCTGCAGCCGGTTGAACATCTGTTCTGAAGGCTTCACTGATGTAATCTGAGTTCACGACAAGTGAGCATTCTTTGCTTGTGCCGCTGAAAACCATCAATGTAAATAAACAAGAAAATGATTCAATTGATTTTATGTTGCGAGCAACTTAGACATTCAATTAGAGATGAATTATATTTAGAGAAATAATAAACACATTTTGTAACTAATAATAAACAGTTTGTTTTCTTTTTCAAGTGTGAATGATATTTTGGAGACTTTTAAAGTAACCAGAAGAGGAACGCTTTGAATTCAATTAACATCATCTGTGACACGCTATTGATTACGGCAGAAAATAATTTGAACTTATCACTTGGTTCGTAAAAACAAACAAGAAAATCCCTTGTGCATTCATGTGCTAACAATGATGGGCCAAGACATTCTGAAAGGATTGTGGACCGATAATCGGTTCAGCAAATATAATATATATAAGCAATGTTTAAGTGAGTTTTTTTATTATTAATAAGTATTTTAAATATTTACAAACAAAAATTCCCCACTTTTCCCCACTTTATATTAGGTGGCCTATATAGTTAGGTTGAATGTAAAATGAATGTAAAATATTGTGTACTTAGCCTGTATCTTTAAAAATGCCTTCATGTAATTAAATCAGTAATTATTTCACATGTATAATTACACTAATGACCCATCCCTTACACTTGAACCCACCCTTAAACCTACCAATACAACCACCCTTGCCAGCCTTACCTCAATACCATCACATCAATAGCAGCAGGAGCATTTTGCAATACAGTAGAAACACAATAAATACATTGTAATAATTTTTGATTTAAGTACATTGTAATTAATCAATCAATCAATCAATCATTTTTATTTTATTTATATAATTAAGGCCACCTAATATGAAGTGGGACTCAGTATTTCTATGTATTTCTGTTTATTATTATGTATATTTGTTTTTTATTTTTATTTTATGTTTGTTGGTTATTTTTCTATTTAATAATTATTTTGTTGTAAAAAACATAAAAACTATTAACTAAAAAAACATATAACTATTATATAACTGCTATTTTATGTTATGGCATTATTATTTCGATTTAGTTTTGATTTATTTCAAAATAATTTATTTCTATTAAGTACCAAAATAGCATTGTTATAAATTGATTGTATTTTTATTTTTATGCATTTAAATGCTACAAATGATGAATATCCTATGTTAAACGATTCATCGCAAAGTTTTAGACAACTTAGGGCAGGCCACCAAGAAATAGTGGAATCATTGTGATTTTTTTTTTCAGCAGAATGTTTTTTGGGTTTTTTTTGTTCTTTTTGTTTTTGATTTGGATTGGGTAGGGTCAAGAAAGATCATTTCACCTGTGAGAAACAGTGAAGTAAAACATTCTGGAAAGTTAATTTGTGGCTATATCTGAAAGAGACAGATGAGGCATCGCTATACTTACGAATAAAAATATTAAACCTTACAGACTAATCTCACATCGTATTCATCATGAGACATCATGCCTGGTTTTAGATTAGATTACACAGTTGAATGTTCTTCAAACCTCAAAGATTTTGCAAATATGATTTCTCTTCAGTCTCATGTATTGTCTTCATCTCCAACACATCGTCTCATGTTTCTTTGCTCTATTGGAAGCCTGGACGTTTCAAAGCAACTTGTCTAGAATTGATCTCAATGCAAGTTTATTCCGAGCCAACTTCAATGCCCAGTTGAGTGATACGGGGCAGGCTGCTGGACCCTTTTGAGTTTAGAGTGAGGGGGTGGGCTTAAAACAACTCGCTTGAGGATGTGATTGTAGTTTTAAACAAATAGTGCCATTGTTTTGAGAACTCTGTCTTGGCCCATGCCTTGTTTTCAATGGAAAAGATGACTGTTGCAAAGCTAATGGTGAACTCCAGATGAGTTTCGGTACTAAAAGAAGATATCTGCAAAATGTGAAATGATAAAGCGGTCATTATTTTTTTGACTGGGTCTTGCTCATTTCCGTAGATTTCCTGAGATTTGTCATGTTTTTGGCACGTAATCTGCATTTTAAACGTGATTTCATAATGTATCATCTAAACCCCTTTGGATTTCAGAGTAAAAATCTGATTGGTCACAGTTCTAGCAAAGGCAAAAATACACCAAGACCCTTTTTGCTATTGTGAAACATAGTCTTCACTGTTAGCGCGAGTAGTCTCTCTTGGTCATAAGCATCTGGAAGGGAGTCATCCTTAATCTGCGTGAACAAAACCATGTGTTGCCATGATGTGAAATGCGGAATGTTACAATGAGTAAATGATAAGTAATGGTTGGGAGCAGCACATAGGAAACTCATCCCTGTGCTCCAGTGCACTCGCACTCTTTAAATCAGAGCTCCGTCCTCTCGGTCACTCGCATACCCATAATCAAAAACATCGTCGTCTGTTCTGTGAGCCTGAACATCTGTTAAAATGATACAAAATCTTGGTTGTTAGGGCGGCAGATTAAACATATTCGTACAAATACATATTGATGTTCACAAATAAGCCTGATTAGCGAGCTGTTTCATGTTTGAGTCCTAAAGAAACATCTGAAGTTGGTGGTTAACTGTCACCTCTGAGATTCATTGTGCTGCTCTGTAGTTTGTGGAAAAAGAAAAATTCGGGAATGTTCAGGGCAACAGGGGATTCCCGAATTGCAGCTGCCTCTTTCCGGCTGGAAATGATATGTGAAATGTGTGGGTTACTCAGCAAATGAGTAGTAGACTCTTTTATTGCATAGTGGTGGAAACTTTGCCCATGTTGCCAGTTCACTTTCTCTTAGCTCTTGCAAGCTCCTGTATTTCCTGTAGTAAGTATAAGGGGTGTGTGTGTGTGTGTGTGTGTGTGTGTGTAAGTTCCGAATGCCTTTTAAAAAACTATGTAACAATAAATTCACACAATAAATATTTTTTTAAGATGATTCCACAAAAATCTTAAACAGCACAACTATTTTCAGCATTGATAATAATAAAAAATATTTCCTGAGCACCAAAGCAGTATATCAGAAAGATTTCTGAAGTATTGTGTAATACTGAAGACTGGAGTAAAGATGCTGAAAACATCCCTAGAGTAAATTACATTTTCAAAAATATTTCACAATATTACTGTTTGGTTGTATTTTTAAACATTAAATGCAGCTTTTTAAAAAAAAAAAACATTTGAAACCTTAATCAATTAAACACTCAAAAATACAATTTTATATTGCATTTGAAAAATGTTCAGTATGTGGTGCAAGGGAAATTTTGGAATCAGAGGAACAGTTTGATAAGAATCTTGCTAAAAGGTTAGTTAAAGTTAATCAAACTGTCGACTTGTTTAAAGTTAGCTACTTTAATGATAGCACAATCGGTTTAATGGCACAGATATCTGAAGCTAACTGAAGACAACCACATTAAAGCACAAACTGCACACGAAGTGTATACTTTCATAGAGTATGTTTCTGGTTTAGAGTTGGAACAATAAGTGTGAGCTTAAGATTTAGCACATTCATTACTGAGCATTACCTCACCTTCCTAGAAATAAGGACAAAAACTAGCCAGGGATTTGACTCAACCTCAGAAAACCGTTTTCTTTACTTACTTGACATGACACATTTTCTGGAAGTTCACTTTGAAGTCAAAAACATGCTGACCTCCCTGGCTAGTTTCTTGCTGTATTAAAATATAATGTCTTTCTCAAATCTGCCTAGTCATCTGATGTTATAGGGTTATGACAGGCTTGATGGCATAATTATGCCCTTTCGAACACTAATGTTGGGTTTCATATACAATTTGGAATGAACTACTGTCTGGATTAGGATAGAACTTTCTTTCAACTCATAACCGGTCATATATACAGCAACAAAAGAGGTCATAAGTCAGTCAATGATCTTAGCTTGACACCATTGAGAACAGTGCGTCTTTTGTTACAATAAAAACACAGACACAGTGTTTATTTTCTGAGAAGAATATATCACAAAAAAACAAATCAAATCTGTGGACAAGAAGAAGACAACTATTGAAATGAATTAGCTCTTGGCTCCTCTGGTTCTTCTTCCAAAATGATGAATAAAGCCCATGACTGTGTGGGCACCAGTGGTCACATTAGCAACTCAATGGGTAACGGATCTGAGCGTCATGAATGGGCGCGTTTTGTTCTCACGGTCAGCAGAAGATGAATGTTCAGCACCATTTTAGGCTCCTAATGCAAGTAATAATGTTCAACTGATTATGCGTTTCTAATGGGGTAGCATCCAAACATTTTACGCATTAGTGGTTTAAAAGGTTATTGCAAATAATAGAACAAAAACCACCAAGTTAGAAATGGTGATCAGACGTGATCTCACATAACTTGATCCAAAAGGAAAAAGTGAAATGCTAGCGTGCTAATGTTTTGCTAACGTTATGACTAGGTGCTCAAAGGTCCTTTTCTCTGGCATTCCAGCCCTGGGCCTCAGGATAAACAAAGTCAAAGATTTGCAAAGTGTAACTGGAGATGTACACCGAGTTGTTAGGGAGTGCTTTCCAAGAGAGATAAACATTTGCCTCAGTTTAGGTCCTTATTTGTCTCTCTCAGGAGTTTTCGAATAAAAAAAAATGTGATGCTTTGCGAGATGAATGACGTTCTCTCATATGATTAAATTGATTACCCAAAACACAACAATGTCTAAGAACACAGAGTCCATCAGATTCTAACTTTTATCTCTTGTGTAAGATATTTTTTCAAGTCAGAAACGTGGCATTCTGCTACTTAAAACATGGTGAAACTTCAATGCTGGGGAAGTTACTTTGAAACTTTAGATTTTCAAGCCAAAATGCCTTTTTAAACTTATATTTTAAAACAATTATAGTGTTTAGTAAATAGAGCTTTAATGACAAACTATATCTAAGAATAATTGAAAATGAGAAGTGTTTCTATCACAAAAGAAAGTTTTTAGTTTTTTTAAATTAAAAAAGGATAATTGGGGTGAATAACAATTCTGTAACAATAACTGATTTTAATTTTAATTGTTGGAATTCATACTCATTTGTCCATTTTGTACCACCTACTTATGCCCAGAACAGAATGTTAGGTTTAGGGCTTCAGGATCATAGTTTTTTTTTAAATAGTACATTTTCAAATCATAAAAAATATCAAATTTCATGAAATACTTTTCTTGTGAGATCAGCTTGCCAGTAAATATGAAACGGAGAATGAGAGACAAGTTTGACATTGCACTTTTTTTTTTTAATGAAACACTAAAACTGAAATTAAAGCAGAAAATCCAAAATCCAAAAATAAAGTTTAATTTAATAATCAATTAATGAATCTATTTAATATAATAATCCACATACGCAACTAGCTTGGATACAAACATTTAAATTGCACATTATTCATTGCTGAAATATTTAAAAGAATAGTTCACCCAAAAATAAAATTCCCGATATTTTACTCCCAGGATAAAGAACCAGGATACATTTTTAAAAAACTCAAGAAAGTCATAGTCGATGGCTTTAGGGTAAGAAATAAAATATAGGGTAATTTTCATTTTGGTTTGAACTATTCCTTTAAATAAAAACAGTGAAAATGGGTCATCGGAAAAGTGATCACATCAGGCAAAACCAAATATTTAATGCAGTGACAGTAGTTATTCACACTGTTTTTATCACACTATTTTACTTGTTGTAGAAAAGCAGTTTGTTGAATGAAAAATGTATGGAAGTTTCAAACTGCTGAGCAAGTGTTAAGCGTATTGTTTGCCTACATACTCATACGCAGCTGAGGAGGAAGCTTTACAGCGGGTGTAATAAAGTCAACACAGTATCGCTTTCTGCTAGTAAAGCCAATAATGCATTTAAAGTACATTCTGTGAAATAAAATACATAGCTCTTCTGTGGGTGTTTTGCATCTGGCTTAGTTCAAACACATGTCTTTCTTCATAGTTCCCTCTCCAATCCACCCTTTCTAGCTCTCTCTGCCCTCCCGGAGGCCACTATAGCATCTGGGTTTGGAGTAACATGCAATGACTGACCCCATACAAGGAACTTCCTGAAATGTCAGAAGGACTTTTTTTTTTCCTTTTCTCTGTTTTATTGCCATCCACTTTTTCAAGTAGTGGTGGTGTTTTTTTGTGTGGATGTGTGTCTCTGTTTGTTCCATCTTCTTCCTGTGTGTTCCTCAAGTCCTGATCTGGAACACCCCCACATCTCCACAGTTTTAAGTCAGTATCCCACTCATTGCATTCATTGGAGCCAATCCCAGTTAGGAATCAGGGTGAGCTTCAAAGACCCAGAATACATTATTGTCATCCACACCCTGAGAATCCTTCATTGTGTTGCGATGGTATCTTTGTTTACATTGCACCATATGCAGCGGAACACACCTCCTCTGCTGAGCCTCAAACAATTCTGTCTAGCAGGGGAGGGAAGTGTGGGCTTAATGCTGGAAAGAGAGCTGAGGAAAAGCTTTATTTTCCTCATTAAAAAGGATAGTGGTCCTGAGGGTTTAAACTGCTCTTTAAACCCAAAGCCTTGAGCTCTAGATATAAGATGGATCATTCAGAGACATCAAAATTACTTTTAAAAACATCTGCCTTTATCCTTGTGAGATAAAAACATATGTTCTCTTTTCGCACCATCAATCTTCCAGAAAAAGCTTTCAGCCAAAGTGGGGATAAACTTGATGCTATACAATGTGAATTCATTAGGAGAAATGGGAGAAATAATCACTTAAATTAATGCTAAATCTAAATTGCAGTTATCAAGAAAACAAATAAAAATCAATTTGATAATTCTAGTTCTAATACCTAAGAATGTGCAGTTAGATACTACAGCAACAAAAAAGATAAAAAAACGTTCTTTAAAATGAGATGTTTTGTATTAATATAATAAGTGCCTAGTTCAAGGAATAAATAATAAGCTAGATTTGGTATTATGTAAATGGGTTGTAGCATTTGCTGTTTCCTTATAACTGTGGTTTATTTTCTTTTAACTCCATTACATGACTTAAATAGATTATTTCATTCCAGAGTAATGACACCAAAATCCTATGAGGGAAAACGATCTCTTCTTATTTTATATTTGTCTTGGAAATGGATTTAGTTGAAATTATTTGATCTATTTAGTCTATGCATGCATTCTGTAGTCTAAAAGGTTTACAAATAATGAAAAATCTTTTTCTTATTTCTTTAATTTGCACTAAGAATCTAATACACTGCAGGTCCATAAACAAATCTAATGCATTGTAAGGTTATTTTTTCCTATATTTACCTAACAATTCACAATAAGTAAATTTTTTTTATCACGGACAAAGGCATGGAAATATATTTTATAGTCCCTATGTTTTATAGTGCTATGTCAATTAACCTTCATCATTCCTATGCTTTGTTCATATTTATTAATAACCTGCAGATCACTGTAAAAACATTGTTTTCAGTAAGGTTATCTGATCTAAATGTTTGATCTTTTTATTTAGCACAGCTACAGAAGTAGCTGGATATCTTCTACTAATCCATATTAGGTATTTCCTGGTACAGCAGTTATCCACTTCATAGCGAGTTTTGATCTTGAAGCACCTCTGGCTTTAAGTATGAATAAAACATACACTGCATGACGACAGTGTTGATCGCTTCACTTTGGATGCAAAAAAATAATCTTTGAATTAAAATCTAGATTTATTGCCTGGCCCTTGAAAACCTGTACATGAACACTCTTGCACTCTTGCAGGAGTGGGCGTTGGGGTTAGTTAGAATCTCAAAGCAGGAACCAACTAGTCATAGCCAACCACCCCAGCAACACCTCAAAAAACCTTTTCTGGATAATTTTGTAGTAACATATAAAGGAAACCAAATACGCTCACACCTTTTGAAGAAAGAGCATTTAAAGCGTGACCAGACAGTAAATTACTTTTCTTTGTATTTTTGCAACAAGTTTTACATGACTCAGGTTCTTGGTGTTAAACCTGTAGTATGAGTGCATGGGAATGTACATTATAGTTTCAACACACCTACAGCCAGCGGCAATGGCTCACTCACACAGTTCGTCATACCTGAACCAAGAACAGTATACTTACAGCCAGCCTAGGTACAGCCACACCTTTTACCTTTACTGTCATTGCACTCGGCCAGAGGAGAGCGAAGCAACTCAAGATTTAACGATGA